>NC_134793.1:42342549-42352549 GCF_046742065.1 Oratosquilla oratoria
AGTAAAATATCTTATCCTAAGCGAAACTTTGTCCTCCAAAAATTCTCAGTGGATAACATATCTTATCTTAAGCCAAACTTTGTCCTAAAAAATTCAATGGTTGAAATATCATATATTAAGCCAAAATTTATCCTACAAAAAGTCTCGATGAATGAAATGTCTTCTCCTAAGTCAAACTTCGTCCTACAAAAAGTCTCAATGGATGGAATGTCTCACCCTAAGCCCAACTTTGTACTGCAAAAAGTCTCAATTGGTAAAATATCTTATCCTAAGCCAAAATTCGTCCTACAAAAAGTCTCAATGGGTAAAATATTCTATTCTAAGCCAGGTAAAAAAAATCAGAAAGAATGCTATTGTTCTGGGGAGGTTGAAATTAAGATATTGCATTTTCAAAGCTGAGGCTCCGAAATCCATCACTGCGATAATATTCCTTAAACCGAATAAAATATATGCATTTTCTGAACTTATTTTTTTATTTTTTTATTTATTTTTATTTTTTTACTTCAGTTAGGGTGATCTTCGAAGAGTTCATTATCAAACTTCAAGGATTAAATGCAGAACGCAAGGTATCTTTTATCTTATTCTATTACTCTCCATTTTATTTTATCTATCTATTTATATTCAGGCATATACTTATTACTCCATTTATTCATTTATCCATCTATCTATATATTCATCTGTTTATTTATCTATCTATTTATCTATCTAACTATCTTCTTCATTTCGTCTGGTCGGAGAACCTCTTTAGATGGAGAGGTGGGAGGAGGAGGAGGAGGAGGAGGAGGAGGAGGAGGAGGAGGAGGAGGAGTTGGGTAGGGGAGGAAGGATGTACAGGGAAACAGTTGTGGCGGCACAGTTGGTGCCAAGAGCAGCTGCCAGGCACTGTCACGAGTGTCGCCTCGTTATCTAAATTACGCGACAACAGAGGAGATCCTCAGGGCTTCCTGCTCTGAGGAAGAGGGCTGGGGGAAGTGAGGCAGGAGGGAGAGAGAGAGAGAGAGAGAGAGAGAGAGAGAGAGAGAGAGAGAGAGAGAGAGAGAGAGAGAGAGAGAGAGAGAGAGAGAGAGAGAGAGAGAGACAGAGAGAGAGAGAGAGAGAGAGAGAGAGAGAGAGAGAGAGAGAGAGAGAGATAGATAGGTAGATAGATAGGTAGATAGATAGGTAGATAGATAGGTAGATAGATAGGTAGATAGATAGATAGATAGATAGATAGATAGGTAGATAGATAGATATATAGATAGATAGATAGATAAATAGATAGATAGACAGACAGACAGACAGACAGACAGATAGATATAGATAGATAGATAGATAGATGGATAGATAGAGGGAGAGAGAGAAAGAGGGGGTGAGGGAGGCCGGTTTCCAGGTCTGGGGAAGAAGGATGGAGGAAATGAAACAGGAGAGAGAGAACGAGACACAGAGAGAGAGAGAGAGAGAGAGAGAGAGAGAGAGAGAGAGAGAGAGAGAGAGAGTGAGAGAAAGAGAAAGAGAGAGAGAGAGAGAGAGAGAGAGAGAGTGAGTGAGAGGAGATCCTCAGGGCTTCCTGGTCTGAGGAAGAGGGCTGGGGGAAGTGAGGCAGGAGGAAGAGAGAGAAAGGGAGAGAGAGAGAGAGAGAGAGAGAGAGAGAGAGAGAGAGAGAGAGAGAGAGAGAGAGAGAGAGAGAGAGAGAGAGAGAGAGAGAAAGAAAGATAGATAGATAGATAGATATAGATAGATAGATAGATAGATAGGTAGATAGATAGATAGATAGATAGATAGATAGATAGATAGATAGATAGATAGATAGATAGATAGATAGATATATAGATAGATAGATAGATAGATAGATAGATAGATAGATAGATAGATAGATAGATAGATAGATATATAGATAGATAGATAGATAGATAGATAGATAGATAGATAGATAGATAGATAGATAAATAGATAGATAGATAGATAGATAGATAGATAGATAGATAGATAGATAAATAGATAGATAGATGGATGGATAGATAGATAGAGGGAGGGAGAGAGAGAAAGAGGGGGTGAGGGAGGCCGGTTTCCAGGTCTGGGGAAGAAGGATGGAGGAAATGAAACAGGAGAGAGAGAACGAGACACAGAGAGAGAGAGAGAGAGAGAGAGAGAGAGAGAGAGAGAGAGAGAGAGAGAGAGAGAGAGAGAGAGAGAGAGAGAAAGAGAAAGAGAAAGAGAGAGAGAGAGAGAGAGAGAGAGAGAGAGAGAGAGAGAGAGAGAGAGAGAGAGAGAGAGAGAGAGAGAGAGAGAGAGAGAGAGAGAGAGAGAGTGAGAGAGTGAGTGAGTGAGTGAGTGGACGAAAAAAAAGGACATCAAACCAAAGTGCAGGTACGTACGTGGTAACTGGTAAAATCCGAACTGCCAACACTTTCTGTATTTCTACTTCAGAAACCAAAATTTTCCGAGATTTTTTCTGAATTAAGTGAGACTTCATGAATGTTGTCCTGAAGTATGACTCTGGGCTGATCACACGACTTGGCTCAAGTAAATAGGCTATGTTTAAGAGGTATTTAGCTCTACCCACTCTGGACAAGCCAGAAGCTTTCGTTCTTCATGAAGATTCGTTTAATCTAACAAATTATATTAAATAATATCTTATATTGAATTATGACTTTATTTCCATTTATCATCATATGTTCTAGTCATCAAGTAATATTTTAATAATCAAATAGATTTTTTCTTTGCTAGATCCCTAATTAATGACACTAAATAATATATTATACTAAATCATGACTTAATTTCCATTTCTCATTTTATATTTTAGTCATCAAGTAATATTTCAATAATCAAATACTTTTTTTCTTTGCTAGAAGATCCCGATTTAATGGTCTAATGTAAATATCACCATTGAAGATAATGCTCACTTTCAACACATTTTATCATAGCCATAGTCAGCCGATTTCATTTACTTTAAAGAGACCATTCGTGTACCTGTTTGTAGATTGACATGGACATCCAACAAAGATCAGTCAATAAAGGATCAATATACATTTGACAAAACTTAATCAAAATAACGTGACGACAAAAAAAAAATAGTATGGGAGCCTTTTTGCTGAATCAACAAAATCATTTGGTAGGGTGACGTATTATATATATATATATATATGTATATATATATATATATATATATATATATATATATATATATATATATGTATATGTATATATGTATATATATATATATGTGTATATATATATATATATATACATATATATGTATGTATATATATATATATATATATGTATATATATTATATATATATATATGTGTGTGTGTGTGTGTGTGTGTGTGTGTGTGTGTGTGTGTGTGTGTGTGTGTGTGTGTGTGTGTGTGTGTGTGTGTGTGTGTGTGTGTGTGTGTGTGTGTGTGTGTGTGTGTGTGTGTGTGTGTGTGTGTGTGTGTGTGTGTGTGTGTGTGTGTGTGTGTGTGTGTGTGTGTGTGTGTGTGTGTGAAAGCGTATTGGGATGGTTTGGACATATGGAAAGAATGAGTGAAGAAAGATTAGTAAAGGAGGAGTGTTTCTTAAGCAAGAAAGGGAGGAGAAAGGGGTGAGTGGAGAATGTCTGAGTAAAATTAATGCTATGATGCAAGGGAGGGAGAGGTTGGGGATGGGGGGGTTAGGGAGTGGTTATGTATGAATGATGTTTTGACTCAGCCCGAAGCGATTTCCCCCGTCTTCTCTTTTTCTGCATGAGGGAACGAAGAGGGGTGGGTTTGCCGATTAGGGAGTGGTTGTATATATGAATGATATTTTGACTCAGCCCAAAGGGATTTCCGTCTTCTCTTTTTCTGCGTGAAGGGACGAAGAGGGGAGGGGATGGTACCGATTAATTGAAACGCCCTTGCTGTGGATGTGTCGTGTCTTGATGCATCGCTTCTGACCCAGTGCAGTGGGCGTGATACAGAGGTGACCCGTCATCCTTGAGGAGCTAAGATGACAGGGAAGAAAAGGTGGTGGATGGAAGTAGAATGGGTGGGAGTGGTTACTTCCCTTTCGACTTGGCTACCTCCCTTATAAGGGGGAAAAAGCCCTTGGTGAGTGTGTACGAGGTCTGTTAAACAATACGCGGACTGGCGTGATAAAGCATAATGTACTTTATTTAGAAGTTACAGATCTGTGTCCCCTCCAAAGTACTCTCCTTCCCAACGAACACACTTATCCCAGCGGTGTCTCCACTTGTTGAAAAAGTCCTGGTACGCTTCTTTTGTAATGTCCTTCAGCTCCTTCGTCGCATTTGTCTTAATTTCGGGAATCGTCTCAAATCTTCTTCCTTTCAAGGGTCTTTTGAGTTTGGGGAACAAGAAAAAATCGCAAGGAGCAAAGTCAGGTGAGTAGGGGGTGGGGAAGAACAGTGATCGAGTGTTTGGCCAAAAACTCACGAGTTCTGAGGGCTGAATGGGATGGAGCGTTGTCGTGATGGAAAAACCAGTCGCCACTCCTCCACATTTCTGGCCTTTAGCGATGGATGGCGTCCCTCAGATGTTTCAAAAGTTCAGTGTAGTAAATCTGGTTCACTGTGGAGCTTTTGGGGAGATACTCATGGTGAGCAACACCATTAGCATCGAAGAAAACTGTCAGTATTATGTCGACCCCATCACTTTCAGTTCCCTTCTTTCCGTAATTACTGGTTTAATTCTGTTAACTGTTCCTTCAAATTATTTTGTATTGTTTCTTCCCTTTACTTTCTTTTCATCATTGTCTTAATGTAAGTTAGTCACTCATCTGTAGGCCTCATGCCTAAGTTCTTTCTACTTAGTCAAGTACCACATAGTATATGCTTCGGTAAGGTAATTAAAACGGTTTAATTATTTCCTTGAGTTTCTTCATTAACTCTACAACTTAGTTTGATTAAGTACACCAGGGCTCGGCAGCTACCCTTGGTCGTCCCAACCAATTATTTTCTACTACCCTCTTACAATTACCTTGATCTTGGATCGAACTTGGCGATTTTTTTTTTTTTTTTTTTTTGGGGGGGGGGGGGGGTGGTCTGGGGAATGTTTCACTCATCCACTGGGACGATTGGACCTTTGTTTCAATTTCCAAACCATAAACCCACAATTCATCACCTATTATAATCCTGGACAAGAAGTTTTCAGCTTCTTCTGAATGATCAAGCAGTTCCTGACAAACCTGGACGCGATGAGCTTTTTGTTCATCCGTCATCAGGCGTGGCACAAATTTCGCAGCAACGCGGTGCATCTTCAGTCTTTCTGTCAAAATCTCGTAACAAGATCCAACTGATATCCCACACTCTTCAGCAAGCTCCCTGACAGTCAGACGTCGATTTGCCCGCAATAGAGTGTTGATTTTGTCGACGTTTGGGTCGTCGGTTGACGTAGAAGGAGTTCCAGGACGCTCATCATCTTCAGTGGACTATCGACCATCCTTAGAACGCTCATGCCACTCAAAACATGCCGGACGCTTCATAGCAAAATCACCATAAGCCGTGTTAAGCATAGCAAAAGTTTCACCCGTAGGTTTTCCAAGTTTAACACAAAATCTTACAGAAAGTCGTTGCTCCTTTACGTCATTCATTCCGAAATCCACGAAAAAAATCGCACTTCACTAAAAACCGCGTAGCTAATACATAAATAAAGATATCTGCAATCGGGAAATGGCGTCGTAATCACCTGATCTGTGCAAACCTCGCGACACCAAGCGGATTCTCCTGGAAGCAACTGTAGCCGCGCAACTCAAACAGTCCGCGTGTTTTTTAATAAACCTCGTATATATATATATATATATATATATAGATATATATATGTATATATATATGTATATATATACATATATATATGTATATATATATACATATATATATATATATATATGCATGCAAAGTAGACCACTTGGAAAAAGAAACTAACGAAGCAGAGCGCTTTAGTATATTATATCTTCAGTGCAAAAAGTACATAGTTAATAGAAATACATAGATTATATATACATGAAAAAGGAACAAGGATAGTTTACATAAGGGTAGAGGACACTTACTCCCTGGAAAGCGGGCTGTCGGGTCGCAAGGGTCAATGCGTCCGCTAATGAGGGTGGGACGACAGTAGGTCACAGTCGCAGGGTTACATTTTACCTGTTATTATTTTGCATATTTCTTGAGAGATAAAATTGCCAAGTTTATATAAGCCCTTGTGTAGGTTGGTATTTTGATCACTGGTGGTATGGATAAAAAATTAAGTTTCTTACTAATAGGCTTATATAAACTTGACAATTTTACCTGTCAAGAAATAAGCAAAATAATAACAGGTAAAATGTAACCCTGCGACTGTGACCTAATGTCGCCCCATCCTCATTAGCGGACGCATTGATCCTCGCGACCTGACAGCCCGCTTTCCAGGGGGTTATTGTCCTCTACCTTATGTAAACTATCCTTGTTCCTTGTTCATGTATATATAATCTATGTATTTCAATTAACTATGTACTTTTTGCACTGAAGATATAATATACGAAAGTGCTCTGCTTCGTTAGTCTCTTTTTCCAAGTGGTCTACTTTGCATAAGTGAACACACGTACCCGTGTTCTTATTAGCGTATATATATATATATATATATATATATATATATATATATATATATATATATATATATATATACATATACATACAGATATATATATATATGTATATATATATATATATATATATATATATATATACGCTAATAAGAACACGGGTACGTGTGTTCACTTATGCAAAGTAGACCACTTGGAAAAAAGAAACTAACGAAGCAGAGCGCTTTCGTATATTACATCTTCAGTGCAACAAGTACATAGTGATTGGGGTAATGCCCAGGCAATCTATTATACCAACAACATAATAGCAAGAAATTTAATAGAGTGCAGTTTGATTCATACCACCAGTAATCAAAATACCAACCTACATAAAGGCTTGTACAAACTTGATAATTTCATTTGTCAAGAAATTAGTAAGATAATATCAGGTAAAATGTAACCCAACGATTTGACCTAATGTCGCCCTATATCATTAGTAGAAACAGTGACCCTGGCGACTGTGACCTGATGTCGCCCCACCATCTTAAGATAATTGACAATGACCTTCCACTCTCCAGGGGGTAATTGGTCGCTACGCTTATTCAAACTGTCCTTGTTCCTTTGTATCATGTATATATTTTCTATGTATTCCTATCACTATGTACTTGTTGCACTGAAGATGTAATATACGAAAGCGCTCTCCTTCGTTAGTCTCTTTTTTCCAAGTGGTCTACTTTGCATATATATATATATATATATATATATATATATATATATAGAGAGAGAGAGAGAGAGAGAGAGAGAGAGAGAGAGAGAGAGAGAGAGAGAGAGAGAGAGAGAGAGAGAGAGAGAGATAGAAAGAGAGAGAGAGAACAATATACCTAACTTAACCTCCCTGATCTGACCTGACCTAGCCTAAGAGGTAAATGATACTGGAATAATATCGTTATCGTCTTCTTTGTTGTTGCTTTATTCGTATGAACACAGAACGCGTGTGTGAGCTTTCTGTTCAGAATATAGCGGCAGATCTTAATATTTATCAGAAAATTATGTGTTTTCTTTCTGCTACACAAATTGTTTAAGGAAAAATTCATGCTGACATAGTTTTATTTATCTAATTATTTAATTTTGTTTTACATATATATATATATATATATATATATATATACATATATATATGTATATATGTATATATATTTATGTATTCATATATATATATATATGTATATATATATATATATGTATATATATGTATATATATATGTTTATATATATATATATATGTATGTATGTATGTATATATATAATATATATGTGTATATATATATGTATAAATAATATATATGTGTATATATATATATATGTATATATATATATATATATATATATATATATATATATATATTATTCGATGATTTCGCAGCTTGGAACAATCTCAAAAATAATGTCGAGATATTTAGTCAACTTTTGTAAGAGTAACAAAAATGGCGCTCTTAAACACCGATGATTAATGAGAGTTGAACATTTTTTCTATTTTTCAAAGACAATGGATATTTGAAGTTAGTTTGAATTTAAATTTGTGGACTTGTAATGAAAAGGAATCATAAAAGGAGAATTAGTTTGTAAAAATTATTTCACCATGGCATCATCCGGTGAGCAATATATATAACCAATTAATTAAAGATCAATAGCGCTGTCATTATAAATTTCCGATAATGTGTTATTCAGTAAGATTTGCTTTGATACTGAATTAAACTATTGAAAAAAATGTGGTGGGAGTGATTACCGTCTGAATTCCTAAAAATATTCTTATGTTCTTATGTAAATAAGTATGTACATATGTGCATAGGCTTGTACGTACATACGCTTGTATGTACATACTCACTTACATACGAATATACTTATGTACATATGAAAAAGGTAGATAATCAAAATAGGAGTTAGAATTCAAGAAGAGTTCTGAATAGTTTCGCATAAAAAGACTTCTTCAAGCTTATGTATATAGTTATGTATTATGTACGTACCTACGTACGTGCGTATGTATGTATGTATGTATGTATGTATGTATGTATGTATGTATGTATGTATGTATGTATGTATGTATGTATGTATGTATGTATGTATGTATGTATGTATGTACGCACGTATGTATGTATGTATGTATGTATGTATGTATGTATGTATGTATGTATGTATGTATGTATGTATGTATGTATGTATGTATGTATGTATGTATGTACGTACGTATGTATATATGTATGTATGTATGCATGTATGTATGTATGTATGTATGTATGTATGTATGTATGTATGTATGTATGTATGTATGTATGTATGTATGTATGTATGTATGTATGTATGTATGTATGTACCTATGTATGTAGGGGAAGGTGGGGTAAGACGGACCCCTTAAGAAAGAAATGGGTCTAGAAGCCACATTTTGATATTTTTTTAATGTTTTAGGGGTTGTGGTGGTACTTTGGGGTCTTATGATTCCAATACGCAACCTAGGTACGGTTATTTGAGGGAAAAATTTAAACTTTGATTAAAATAAAAAAGTTAACTTTTATTGTTTCCGAAAAAAAATGACGGGGTAAGACGGACCCCAGGGGTCCGTCTTAACCCGTCATTTTTTCGGGTACTTCCTAAGGGTTCAGCATAATCCCCGACCAAAAAATAAGAAAAGAGATCCTTCCTGGAATAAATGACAAAGAAAACCCTTCTTTCAGCATCCTTTACCATCATACATTTGCTTCTGTGCCCATTTTACATCTACAGGGATACTTTATAGTGCTATATTATGCCAAATTGCCTGATCATTCCTTGCATAGATCACAAATAAAACACTCAATATCATCCTCATCATCCAGTATCCCTGCACATTGCTCGTGTGCCCATCGTTTACAATTGGCACAGCAAACCCACCCTTCACCTCTTTTAGAATTTCCAAACTTGTCACTGCAGTACAGGCAGACAGTTCCATCTCCCTCTTCACTCTCGCTACTGCTTTCATGAAGCCAGGATGTTCCAGCTTTTGCTTGTTGAGTTTTTGGTTTTATTTTCCTTTTTTCACGTTGTAGTTGCTTTGATATGATTGCGGTTGTATTCTTGGCTTCTATTTTTATTTGATTTATTATTTATTTTTTGCTTCTTTGCTAGACTGACCTCTTTTTCTTTTTTCTTCTGAACTTCTGTCTCGAGCTCATTCTTGTATGGGGATCCTGTCATGTTGAGGGGTCCCCCTTGAGTCCTAGGTCTTTTCTTTCGTGTCGTTATGGTCACCTTTGGCAAGGGAACAAGTTCCTTGGGTGAACTACCTGGCCTGAACAGACTTGGTTTTTCAGGAACAGGAACAGCACATGGGTTTTCCGATATGTCAGCTACTTCCAGTTCAGGTTCATTCTCAGTGACCATGATAGGAGGGGCGACATGGTCGTTCAGATCTTCCTCTTCCTGATCAGTATCTAATGGAGAGTCTG
>NC_134793.1:42387549-42397549 GCF_046742065.1 Oratosquilla oratoria
GTGTGTGTGTGTGTGTGTGTGTGTGTGTGTGTGTGTGTGTGTGTGTGTGTGTGTGTGTGTGTGTGTGTGTGTGTGTGTGTGTGTGTGTGTGTGTGTGTGTGTGTGTGTGTGTGTGTGTGTGTGTGTGTGTGTGTGTGTGTTGGACTCGTGATCGACAGCTATTTCCCTCCCGAAACAGAGCTCAGAGCTCATATATAACCAATCTATGGGTAATGCTGTGACCTTACACGTACACACACACCCAACTCCTCGCCAACGATAGTTGAAATAACGACTTGCAGCGCAGCGATACTGAAATTATTTCAGCCCTGGGCGGGATTCAAACCTGGACCGCCGTAGTGGCGAACGTAAACGTTACCACTGCGCCACGAGTGTGTCTACGTGCGTGTAACAAGTTGGACAAAGATATAATCCAAACCAACAACATAAATGAATCTAAGAAAAAATGATAAGTGGATGAAAAGAAACAGGATCCCATGAGCACAATACAATTAGCTAAAGGCAAATAAGTAAACAAACACACACACAAACACACACACACACACACACACACACACACACACACACACACACACACACACACACACACACAATCCAAATGTTCATATTTACGCTCAGAATACAAGAAAAGATTTACAGTCCTTGATATAACTCCGGTTATGTGTAAATAAAATTTGACCTTGAGGTCTTAAATCAAAAATGTCAAGAGACGAAGAAAACGGAAGAAAGAGAAGTGAGTGGGTTGTAGGGAAGGGAGAGGGAGAGAGGTGGAGGGAAGGGCGTGAACGAGTAAGCGGAGGAAGAAGAGGAAGGAGAGAAGGAAGGAGGAGGAAGAAAGGAAGAAAATGAGAAAAGAAAAACAAAAAGAGACGGAGGGATGGAAGGAAGGAGAAAGAGGAGTAAGACAAGATGAAGAAAATGAGGGAAGGACAAATGGAGAAGAGGAGGAACAGAGGGAAAAAAAAAGGAGGAAGGGAGAAAGGGAAGAAAGAAGGGAAGAAGGAAGGAGAGGAAGGGAGAGGGGGAGAGAGGAAGGGAGGAAGAGCGTGACGAAGAAATTGCGTGATGGAAGGGTTTGGGGACTGGAAGGAGGAGGAGGATGTGGTGGTGGTAGTGGCGGCCAAGACCTATGAAGGACGCGAACCTCAAGCAGGAGCGGAGCTAACAAACTTTACAGAGAACGAATGTTTTACATACAAATCACAAACTTGTTACGGAGCGTGGAATTAGCAGTCATGGGCGGAGCAAAGAAAGCGCCCAGCCCGGCCAACCTCATCAGAAAGTTTGCGAGCGGCCGCAGCGGTCCGCGATCATGAAGAAACTGTAAACAAATCATTCCCGCAGACCCCCCAACCCCTTCAATAAAGTGACGCTCCTTTTTTTTTGTCTTTATTCTGGCTAAGGTACGGGTAATTTTATTCGTTTTCGGAGAGTCTGGAAGACCCTGAGGAAGGTCGCGATCGATCTATAACCCTTTCAAACTGAAGGTCGTGTTGTATGAAGCAACAAATCACCAACAAAAGAAGAGGACTAAGTCATCATGCTAAAGGTGTTAAGCCTCTCAACACGAAGATAAATCTTTACGGATTATGGTCAGGGCTTTGAAAAGAGGATTTTTATGAAGCTAAGAGATTAGGTAGGCCTTGGCTTTGTACAGGAGATGCTATGCAAATGCTTAACAAGTCGTTTTCAACCTAAAATGGCTCGTAGAGTCTTTCCAGTCTGGAAATCGCTTGACCCTCGGTTACCTAAAATCGCCCGTCCGACACCTGGACATAAGGCTCTTTTTTCCGAATCTCAATAAAGTATTTATAGATTTCGTCACTAACCACAAACGCTTCTATCCTTTGTGGATAATGCAGCACCGAATAGGTTGAGCCATACATGTGGTGAAAGAGATTATAGGAAGATAGATTAGGGGGTTACCAGAAATTAAGTGATCAGATTTTTTTTTTTTTTTTTTTTTTTTTTTTTTTTTTTTTTTTTTTTTTTTTTTTTTTTTTTTTTTTTTTTTTTTTTTTTTTTTGTAGACTAGTTTCCTAACAAAACAGAAAGTTGCGCGGCTCTGGACCGTAAATGTTTCATTAAAGTCACTCTAGGTAATGACTGTATTTGGCAGACATTAATCCCTCATCATGACAGCAATTAAAAGACAGCTTTTTTCTTTAAGCTGCTACGAAAACATCTAACAAATACGCACAAAAAACACATACTCGTGCATTCAGGATATCGAGCAAAGAATTTAGTTAATGATACATACATATACCAAAGGCTTTTTTCCCCTCACAAGGGAGGTATCTAAAAAAGAAAGAAATAAAATCCACTCCCACCCATCCCATCCCCATATGCTCCACTCCCAATCATCCCCCTCCCACCCACTTATCTTGGCTCCTCCTGGATGACGGGTCATTCCTGCATCTCACCCACTGCCCTGGGTCAGAAGCAATGTCGCAAGATACAGCTTATCCACAGCAAGGTCGCTTCATTTAATTGGCGACCCCTACTTCTCCGTCCACTCATACAGAAATGGAGAAGACGGGGAGAAATCACTTCGGGGTGCGTCAAATTATTTTTCACACATACTCCCTCACCCTCCTCATCCCCCACCCACTCCCTTTCATGGACCACAGCATCATCCATACACAACTATTCTCCATTCACCCCTATCTCCTGTCCTCTCCCATCCTTCCTCAACAGACATTCCCCTCTTTTCCGATGCCCCTTTTACCCCATCCATCCATCTCATCCTTGATCGCGACCTCATGTTCACTCCTTCTGCCTCTACCTTCCACGCTTCTTTTACTAATATTTCTTCACTCATTCTTTTCATGTGTCCAAACTATTCCAAACTCCCTTCCCACTCCCGTTCTCCTCCTCACCTCCTCGTTTCTCACTCTATCCGGCCTAGTTACCCCTATCATATTTCTCAGGCACCTCATCTCAAACACATTCAAACTTCTCTCTTCCTTTTTTATGTTCCATGTTTCTACCCAATACAGTGATGTCGGCACAATCACTCTTTTATACAATCTCCTCTTGGCATTCATTCCCAAATGTCTATTTCTCATTACACTTTTTAATCCCCCAAGGCATTTACTTGCTTTTCTCTATCAACTTTCTACCTCCACCTCTACTCCTCCCTTTCCCTCCACATTTGCGCCCAAGTATCTAAAAATATCCACATCTCATCACCTTACTTTTACCTACATTTATCTTCAACTTTCTTCTTGCGCACACCTTCCCAAACTCTGTCACTAACTTCCTCAATCCGTCCTCTGATCCTGTCACAAACGCAGTGACTTCAGCAAACAACAACTGGTTATCTCCCACTCCTCTCCATTTTCTTTGACCATCTCCAATCCCCGACTCATTATCCTTGCATTTACCTCTCGCACCATCCCATCAATGTATAAATTAAACAGACAAGGTGACATAACACATCCCTGGCAAAGTCCCACCTTTACCTCAAACTACTCACTCTCTCCATTTCTGATTTTAACACAAGCTTTACTATTCTCGTAAAAACTCTTAACTGCTCTTAAAAGTTTTCCTCGTATCCCATAAATCTGCAATACCTCTCATAGTACCTTTCTGTCTACCCTGTCATAAGACTTTTCCAAATCCATAAAGGCCTTACCTTTTCCTATAGCTTTCTCACATATCTGTCTTACCACAAAAATCTGATCCACGCAATTCCTACCTATCCTAAACCCACACTTTTCCCCACCAATTACTCCCTCTCTTCCTCTCCCTATCCTCTAAATCAATACTCTCCCATAAGCCTTCTCAACTACACTTAACAAACTGATCCCTATGAAACTACTATACTTACATTTGTCCCCTTTTCCCTTATAAAGTGGAACTTTACAGGCACTTATCCAGTCCTCCGACACCCTATCCTCTCTTAAACAAAGATTGAATAATCTCATCAGCCAGTCCACCATCACTGTACCTTCTTTTTTAGACATTCTGTATGATAACCATCCAGCCCGTGTGCCTTACCTGCTCTCATCTTCTTAACAACTGCCTTCACTTCATCTTTTCTTATTTCTCCTCCTTTTTCTTCACCCATTACTGTCATTTTCTCAGCACTAACCACAAAACTACCTTTACCTCGTTATCCTCTCAATCAATACTCTCCCATAAGCCTTCCTAACTACACTTTACTAACTGATCCCTCTGAAACTACTATACTCACACTTGTCCCCTTTTCCCTTGTAAAGTGGAACTATACAGGCACTTATCCAGTCCTCCGACACTCTACACTCTCCCCTTTGCCTCTTTTATGTAATGCTTTACTTCTCTTTTCTTTGTACCTTTCATATGATTCTTTCATCCTATTTTGTAACCAATCTGTAAATGCTCGCTTCTTCTCTTCTAAAACATTCTTTGATTCCTCATCCCACCACACTTCTACCCTTCCTTCTGTTTCCTCCCGCCCTCTTTGGTCCACACACCATCTTTACATACCTTGTGATTCCCTCCTTGAAACATCTCCATTCCTCTTCCACTCCTAGCTCTACTCTATCCTTCACTCTCTCCCACTTCTCTCTCGGCTTCTTCTTGTACTACTTCTCCTTTTCTTTCTCATTTAAGCAGTTCATTTTAAGCACCTCCCTACCTTCTGTCCTTTTCCTCTTTCTCCTTCTGTCCCCCCACTCTCAACTTATCTTCCAACAAAAATAATCTGATATTCCCCCATTCTCTCCCCTTAGAACATGTACATCCTTAACTCTTCCTACTACTTTTCTTGATTATCACTATATAGCCCATTAACGCTCTATCTACCACCCTTCCATCCACCACTCTCTTCATTGTGTACTTATGCTTGACTTTCTTCCTAAACACTGTATTTGCTATCGTCAACTCTCTAGACACATCTTCACCATCAACTCTCCACTACGATTTTTCCTGGAAATCCACACTTCCTAACTAATCCGTCTATTGGTTTATTTCTTACCCCAGCATTAAAGTCTCCCAATACCAATACATAGATATTTCTCCCTAAACCCTCTATGCACTTATTTAAAAATATCCAAAAAGCCTCCCTCTCCTCTACACTTTTCTCACTACCAAACCCATACGCACTTACAAAAAAACATATCTCTCTTCCCAGTTTCACCTTCATCCACATTAACCATGAAGCAACCTCCTTCCACTTCACCACACGCTTACCTATATTTTCACTTACTAGTGTAGCCACCCCTTCTCTCCCTCGTCCTCTCTTCACTCCTGAGGTCCTCTCAACTACATTCCCAAACTCAACCTTGCCCCTCCCTTTCAATTTAGTTTCACTCATTGCCAACACATCCATCTTCTCACAAGCATACTACCTATCTCTTCCCTTTTACTTTCATCTGTACTACATCCCCGCACATTAAAAGACCCAAACTTTAGGGTACTAGAAACTTTTCCCGGACCCTCTTATGCCTTTACTTTTTTCCTTTTTTTTTTTTTTTTTCTTTTAAGAAATGTCCCCTTTGGAGCTATAGGGAGAAGGATGCCTAGTTCTATCCCTGTCCCATTTTTTGTTGTTGCCTTACACGACTCAAGTGGAAATATTTGGTGATAGTATTATCCCCCCCCCCCCTTCAGGTTCGGCGAAATTATAAAATGAATATTTAAAGAAATGGTACAGGCCAGTAAGAAGAGTGGGGGACAGCATAACGGAGGGACAGTCGCAGTATAATAAAGTATCATAATTTCTCTATGAAAAGAGATTTCCTCTACCACATATAGACCCTAAAGTATCAGTTGCATGCTACTTAGCAGCTTTTAACCCCACAATAAAATGCAGCCAATACTGTGAAAAAATGATATCATTATATAGTTTTAACCTATTCGACACATTTCACTACATTGACAACCATCACAAGTCACCACCCATATTGCCAGATGTATAATAGAAATCATCCGGCGAGTTTGTTTACTCCAGAAAGAGACTTTGAACTGGTGTATCTGGAGTACTTAAACACAAAGTAGTGCTCAGTAAGTCGTGTTTACAACGTGCATACAAAAGTGCAAATGCTATAAGAAAAGATAGATGTCCTAAAACAGGACCCTCTATTATCTTATGGGGCTTGTTCTCGAGAGAGAGAGAGAGAGAGAGAGAGAGAAGAGTGGGGAGTTGAATATAATTCAGTTTACATACAGTAGGTCTACATAAGTTTGTGCATTTTCTGTGGCTTTCCACCCTCTAAACATCCTCTCGCCTCATTCTTGCTCTCCTTCGTCTTCTTCGTCCCATCACCTTGGCCGTGGAGGGCAAATTATATTTCTGGCACCGGTAATATATTCATGATTCTCTCGCCTCTGTAATTACTTCACTACACTTTATCAGCTTCCGGCCCTTATAGTGGTGTCTCCTTCCTTTTCCCCTGACCAAAAGAATCCCTACTAGCCAGAGGCAACGCCAACGCTAATCTAAAACCAACTCCAACGGTATCAGTTAACAGCTAACCTCTAACTCATTGTTTCCCAACCCTGGGGTCACCAAGCGTTTTTCCTGGGGGGGGTCGCCAAGACATCTTGTATGCTAAATTAATATCAAGCTTCCAAATTCATATTGCTACAATAAAATTCAATGATGTTAACTTTGTCTTTTATAACTTTACATTACCTTTCTTACACATATATTTATTATACTTGTCCCCTACTTTTTACAGTCAACAACTAGTCATATATATTAACACATATACAAATAGATTAGTGGAGTCGCGGTTATATCATGAGGATCATATTGGGGTCGCCTGAAAAAAAGGTTGAGAAACGTTGGTCTAACTCCTTTCCAATATTCAAGTAGCTGGGCCCTTCTTCCACTCCAGCGCCTACGCTATGGCTTGATCTCCATCACCACTCCAGTGCTTATCATTTTAGTCAGTCTAAAGTGTGACTTTTTTCTCCGCTTCAGAAGTAAAGACTTACCTCCTCCAGAATTCCTTCCCTTTATACGCCAGGACCGAAATGCTATTATTCCGCTGGCCGAGCGGGTCAGAGCGTCGCTACGGAGGTCGAGGTGACGGCGGCTCGAAATTTTCCCGCAAGCGAGTTGGACCAAGGGCATGGTTCAGTACATTCCACACTACAAAGTCCTCCATAAGGGGAACAGTCCTAGTATCATGATAGTGGGAATTCGCGACATTAAACCTAATCAATTAGTCACTCGTCGCTCAAACTTTCCCGCAAGCGAGTTGGACCAAGGGCATGGTTCAGAACATTCCACGCTACAAAGTCCTCCATAAGGGGAACCGTCCTAGTCTCATGATAGTGGGAATTCGCGACATTAAACCCAATCAATTAGCCACTCGTCGCTCGAACTTTCCCGCAAGCGAGTTGGACCAAGGGCATGGTTCAGTACGTTCCACGCTACAAAGTCCTCCTTAAGGGGAACCGTCCTAGTCTCATGATAGTGGGAATTCACGACATTAAACCCAATCAATCAGTCACTATTTATCAGTAGTTATCCATCACAATAGTGACAAATTACATAGTTTGGCTTTGAATGACCTTGAAAGGTCAGATGCAAGGCCACGGGTTAGAGGACTTTAATTCGAAAATGGTTACGGATAGAGGAGGTTAGGTTTCCACTTGGTATGATGACCTTTGAACCAAAAGACACTCAAAAGTCAAACTATTCTACCTTAAGTTTACAACATTTGGGTCAGAATTTCTCCATTTTTCAAGTTTTACATACCCATTATTTCGACTTATACATTCAGGAAACCCTTGTTAAGGGATTAGATAGGATATATTCACTTTTTCTAAATATATAGTAACAGAAACATTATAGCATATTATACAAATCATCGCCACATTCGGAGAGACACAATTAGCCAGGGAAAACCAGAAAGACACTGGACATTTAGATTAAGACACATTGTATAATCATGAATTATATATAAAAAAGAGCTATGATGGGATGAACTGTAACATGATGAATTTCTTGTCCTGAGGTTTCTTTGGTAGATTTATGTCCCCCCCTCCCCCCCTCCTGGTGGGGAGCGGCCCCCGATTGAGAACACTGATCTAGGTGAAATACTTCATAGCAACGATTAATATACCCTTACTCTATCATCTAGCCACTCATTCTCTCAGTTGTAGGTTCGAATCCCGAAATCCTCCCCAAGACCCAGCGGTGACTGTTCCATGTCCCTAAAGCGCATAATAGGGGAGAGATGACGGCTTTGGCAGAAGCTAAGCGCCTCCTGGCGTATGCTTCTCACCTTCTTCCCGTACAAAATATTCTGAGCCGACATCAAACATGAAAAGGGACACGAACCTTTCTTTCATAGAATAGATTTGGACCAAGAAAGAAAAAACACATTATGCTCGTGTATACAAGATACAGCTAGAGAGGTAGAGCGTTTACAGAATGAATAAAAAAATTACAAATGTGTAACAATTATCTATCTAATCGTTTCACCTAAAGATAGTGAATTTGCCTTTGAGAGAAAATCTGTTTGGAGAATTTGTTTCATAAAATCTATTCTAAGGCCACGCGGTAGCCCCGTGGATACCGTGTCGAACTCATGAGCATGTGGTCGTGAGTTCGACCCCCCAGGACCCTCTGCGGACTATGTTGCATTGGTTCCCCCACAGCCCTAGCCATGCGGGGAGGAGACCCAACACTGGCCTAAAAAATAAGTAAATAAATAAACGGTTTGCAACAATTGACAAGGCTTTGCCCTACCAAGGGTTTCTCACTTCCCTCTGCATGGTAGTGGAAGGGTGATTTTTTTTTTTTTTTTTAGTTAAGTTTAGTTTAGTTTAGTTTAGCTTAGAATCTATTATAACATAAACCAGAATAAAATGATGACTGAATCTTCACTGAAAAAGCTATCACCAAGAGTGACCAAAGAAGATTTTTTTTTTCCGAATTCTTGCGCCACTGTTCCACCGTCAATGAATAACAAACCCCCACTGACTGTTCCGGACATTTCTCCATTACGGTTCTTGTCAGCTGTCACCAGAAATTAAAGGAAACCTGAAAGTCTTGGAAATGTGTGATCATTATTATTTTTTCCGAGGATGAGTAATTTGAGATCTTTTTTATGACCATTCCCCCCTAAATATATATATATATATATATATATATATATATATATATATTATATATATATATATATATATATATATATATATATATCCCGTGCGGAGCTGAAGAGGCTTCCCTGACACTGATGACACAGTCGGTGTGGATTCTGAGTTCGAATGTTTCTTCGTAATAAAAACAAACGTCTTTATTTATTCACACACACACACACACACACACACACACACACACACACACACACACACACACACACACACACACACACACACACACACACACACACACACACACACACACACACACACACACACACACACACACACACACATATATATATATATATATGTACATATATGTATACGTATGTATATATATATATATATATATACATATATATATGGTGTATATGTATATACAGTATATATATATATATATATATATATATATATATATATATATATATATGTATATGCTGGTACATTGTGGTATATACAGTATATATATATATATATATATACAGTATATATATATATATATATATACATATACATATACATATATACATATACGCGTATGCATATTCATCTTATCAACCACATTAATTCTCACTTTAATTCCATACCATCACGGTTGGAACTGACGAAGAGCTCGAAGGAAGCATATACGGAAACTGATACGTAGTCAAGCTAAGGACTTGAACCCAACCGAGACGTAACAAGTGAACAGTGACTTAGACCATTGCGCTATCAAATCCTTAGCTTGACAACGTATCAGTTACCGTATAAGCTTCCTTCGAGCTCCTCGTCAGTCTCGACCGTGATGACATGGAATTAAGGTGAAAATTATTGTGGTTTAAAAGATGAATATCTGTACACTAGGGACCATTCAGTGTGTATAGAATATATATGTATATATATTACCCACCAAGAGAGGTGACTTTGGCATGGA
>NC_134793.1:42407549-42412549 GCF_046742065.1 Oratosquilla oratoria
ATTAAAGTCTAATCATGGCTATGATTTTACAATGAAAAATTCTCCTGGAAATTTATTATTGAGTCATATTCTCTTTAATAAGTTGCCTACAGCATTCAAAAGGGAACTGGTTCATAAATATAACAACTATCCTACCTTGACTGAAATCTTTGAGTCATATAATGACATTATTAAGACTCTAATTAAGACCTGTAAAACTACTTTGCCTAAATCTGATAAAATCAATAAGGCCAAAGAAAATTCAAAAAATGCACCCAAAGAAAATAAAAGTTCTCTTCAAATTTTCAAGACAAGTCAAAATAAGGTTGCTCCCTCTAAAAACTTTATTTGTAAATTGTGCAGTGCATCAGGTCACTCCTTGGGACAGTGTGAAAAATATTCAACTCTTAAGGATAAGACAGAGAGAGTACAGGAATTAGGTCTCTGTGCACGTTGTGCTGGATCTGGTCATAAAGAAGATGAATGCTTTGGCAAACAAAATAAATTAAAATATGGTTGTAAACACTGTAATTCTTATGGCCATATAGCACCCCTTTGTCCTGAATTTAAAGGACCTAATACTAGTAATAATCATCTTTGTTTAACATCTCAACAAAATTCTGAAAATGATTACATTTCCCCTACTGTAACTTTGGAATTTATTCGTGGTAAACAGAGTAAGAAGATCAGATGTTTAATTGATACAGGGAGTCAGCGGTCCTACATGTCAGCAAGAGTTGCTAAAGAGCTGTGTACGGATTTAGACTCGTTAAATAAGATAGACTTCAATGTAAAGACATTCATTGGAGCTGAAGTTAAGAGCTTTAAGCAAACCTTAATAGGTGTTAAAATGAATAAGATAATTCAAATGCCATTTCTTATTGACCCTTCACTCAGCATAAGTTTTGTTGTACCGGGTATGAATGAAGCCCTAGAAAATATAAAAGATCAAGGATTTGAATTGGCTGATGAAGCCTTTGGATTAAATCAGGATAATGAATTAATAGAGGTGGATGCATTGATAGGTGTAGACTTGCTTCAATTCCTTCCAGAATGTTCATTTGCCTCATGCTTGCAAGGGAGCTGCATGGTAATTGGAAATAAAGTAATTCCTATTGGTAATGTCAATCATTTTTTGACTAGGAAACAGGCTTCTCAAATTAGTAAAAAAACGGCAAGTAATAAAGTTCAAATCTATCAATGTCAGAAGTCTTCTAAAGTTCCTGACACCTCAGTTAATCTGATACTTAATCCAATTAAATCTTATTTTAATCCTCTAGAAAACATTCTAAATGATTCAGATATTGAAAATGGGATAGAATATCTCTTTAGCTTGGAATCTATTGGAATTAGTAAGAATGAAATTTATAGTTCAGAGGATCAAGAACAAATTGCTAGATTTAATGAAGCTATTCAGTTTAAAGATGGCCATTACCAAGTTAAGCTTCCTTGGTATTCAGAAAAAATAGAACTGGTCCCTTCTAATTTTCAGGTTGCCAGAAAAGTTTTAGGGAGAGTTTCAAAAAATCTTAAAAAGTCAAATCTATATGAAAAATATGAAGAGGTCTTTGATAAGCAGCTTCAGGATGGAATCATAGAGCAGATTGAAATAGACTTTTCTGATGAAAAGGTGAATAATCACACTTGGATTCCACATAGGCCAGTCATTAAGATGGAAGAGCAGGTCTCGACTAAGATTAGACCAGTTTTCAATTGCTCACTAAAGACTGATAAGAATCTACCTTCTTTGAATGAGGCTGCATATACTGGAGTTGATCTAATGGAGTCCTTGCTTAAACTGTTATTTTGCTTTAGAACTAATGATATAATCTTGCTGAGTGACATCAAGCAGGCATTCCTGTCAATTAGGCTCAGCCAAGAGTTTGATAAGAACCGTTTTTGTTTCCTTTGGGAAAGGGATAAATTGATTGCTTATAGATATAGAACTCTAGTATTTGGATTTACATCATCACCCTTCATTCTACATTATGTAATGAAGAAACATGCCAGTAAATTTCCACTTGACAAATGCACTGACATTCTTTCCAGTCAATTCTATGTTGATAATTTAATATTCACAGGCAATAATTTTAAGGAAATGACTGACCTTTATCGGCTTTGCTATGAAAGAATGGCTCTTGGTGGTTTTATTTTAAGATCTTGGAATTCAAATTCACTTGAACTGAGACAACTGATAGAAAAGGATGGCAAATTAGTTGAACATTCAAATGAGACAGAGAAAATTCTTGGATACAGATTTAATCCTAATATGGATGAGATGCAGCTTGCACCTGTTGAATTTCACTCTGTCAGTACTAAAAGACAATTGTTATCCGAGACTTCAAGTTTGTTCGATCCACTGGGGTTAGTCTTACCCATTAGTATCAAAGGAAAGTTATTGATGAGGAAGGTATGGCAACACAAATTAGGATGTGATGAAAAATTGCCTGAGGACATAATAAAATGAATGGGATAATATCAAACCAGGTTTTGAGAAAGCCAATCAGGTCTCCTTTAATAGGCAGGCATTAAATGAGAATGAAGAATATGGACTTAATATTTTTAGTGACAGCTCACAAAATTGCTTTGGGTTTGTTGCTTATGGTACCAGTAAGGAAAGTAGTTCCCTCTTATTTGCTAAAGCAAAAGTGGCTCCTGCTAACAAGGAAAAAGAACATAGCATCCCAGTCTTGGAGCTACTTGGAGTGATTCTTGCTTTAAAGTGCATATCCACTATTTTGAATGCCTATTCCAAAATAAGATTCAACTATATTAATATTGCTGTTGATGCACAAGTTGTGCTCAACTGGTTAATAACCAGACAGACTAAACTTAAATCTAAGTTTGTCAAAAACAGAATAGGTGAAATGGATAGTAAACTACAACAGCTTGAAAGGGATTATAACATTCCCATTAGTTTTAATTATGTCAAAACTGAAAATAATCCAGCTGATCTCTTAACTAGAGGCTTAAACTACAGCAAATTCATCGATAATTTTGAATTTTGGCTCAAGGGACCAGATTGGATGAAATATGATTTAAATACCTGGCCTAAATACCCATTGTTGAGTGTGGGTTTTAATCTGATGAATCAAAATATCAATACTCTCAATACCATGCAAGGAAAGGAAGTTGAAATGAAACCTATTTTTGACATTAATAAGTTTTCAAACTATAATAAAGTTATGAAAATCACTGAGTATCTCTTCAAGTGGATTTGTATGAAAAGTGGTGAAAACTCTCATGAGAAGGCATTGGATTATTGGATCATGATAAATCAGTCAATCAGTTTTGCTAAAGAAATTAGCTTCCTTAAACAAGTGGATACACTCAAGTCAAGTAACTTTAAAAATTCAGAAGTGCCTTCCTTAGTATTCAATTTAAACTTGCTTCTTGATGAAAAGAGCATCCTGAGATCACGAGGAAGGATTTCCAAATCACTTTATTTTGATTATAATGTACACAATCCTGTACTTTTGGGAAAAGATCACTTTTTCACTGTACTTTTTACCAGATTTTGTCATGCTCAGGTACAACACATGGGAGTCAGTACTACCTTAAATTTCCTAAGGTCCCAAGGATTCTGGATCCCAAAGGGTAGATCTTCTGTTAAAGCTTCAATTAAGGACTGCAAAATTTGCCAGAAGTATAATGCACTTGCCTATAATTACCCTAAAGTAACCAGTATGCCTAAGCAGCACATGAATCTGATCAGACCTTTCAATCATGTGGGAGTTGATTATACAGGTCATGTGTTTTTGAGGAAAGATAATACTAATGCTTTGAGTAAATATTTTATATTGATTTTCACTTGCCTTAATATCAGGGCTGTCCATTTTAAAGTTGTTGCCTGACATGTCAACTAAGAATTTCATTCTGGCCTTTCAAAGATTTTGTAATCAGTATACTATTCCAACTTACTTGTACAGTGATAATGCCCGATCATTTGTGAAAGGTGGAGACATATTAGAGAGAACTCTCGAGTCGAATGAATTTTTGGATGAACTCTCAAAAAACAAAATCAAACATGTAAGAATCCCAGTATATTCAGCATGGGTTGGAGCAGCTTGGGAACGTCTTATCAGAACAGTAAAAAACTGTCTGTATAAGGCAATTGGAAGATCTAAATCAACATATTTTGAGTTTCTGACTGCCCTTTCAAACATAAAAAATGCCATTAATTCTAGGCCTCTCACTTATAGAGCCAGTTCAGAAGAATTTGAATTTATAACTCCAAATTCATTCCTCAAACTTAACAACATTGGTTCATTGATGTTCAAAGATGAAACTGATATTTGGGTTAATGATGAAAATCAGGAAAATCTTGAAAATGCACTTTGCAAGCAGAATGAGATGTTTGAGGAATTTAGAAGATTGTGGTATGAAGACTATCTTCTGAGTTTAAGGGATCATGCAAAAAATCTTTACCAGAAAGAATGGTCTGACAAGATAAAGAAAGGAGATGTAGTTTTGATTAAACATCCAAATAAACCCAGACCTTTTTGGTTAATGGGAATAATATAGAGATAATTATTGGACATGACAATAAGGTTCGGATTGTTAAAGTGAAACAAAATAATGGAGAAATTGCCTTCCATACAATAAAGAATTTGTATCCCATGGAATTAAATATCACTCTTGGAAGTCAAAACCCATCACAACCTTCAGAGGTAGATACTGGAAACGACTCAAATCAAACAAATCCTCAAGCTTCTGCAAATAATAGAGATCTCAAACCAAAAAGAAAGGCTGCATTAAAGCAGCGTGAACTTATGAGAAATAAACTTGATTATTTATAAATTATAAATTGTGTATTAGGTGTTGGGTAAAATGCTACACCCTGGTTCTGGGGTGAGGATACACGAGTTTAGGTGGTGGTTCAGATACTTTACCCTTAATCTAAGGGTGAGAAATTGTTTTATTAAAGATTGATTAGAGGCATTAAATCTTATTGAATCATTTGTATTTATATTGATTTGGACACAAGGTTGCGTTGCATTGCATTGCATTTGTTACAAATG
>NC_134793.1:42417549-42430049 GCF_046742065.1 Oratosquilla oratoria
TGTCCGCAATTTTCGATTTTTTTTATAAGAAGAAAGATAACAATTTTCGAACTCCCTGTATGATAATCCGCAAGTTGCGAACTTTCCATTTGAAGAAAAACAGCAAATTGTAAAGTCTCCATATGAGGAGGAATTGCAATTTGCGAATTTTGCATAACGTTGCGATTGAACACAAACTCTATCGAGATGTCCATGAAAACTTTCCTGATTTTCTTGAATTTATTTTTTTCCTCTAGTTGCCGCCTGTTGATTCTATTCAGAAAGAAAAAAACCCTTTAAGGTTATCATTGTGGTTAAGACCATCTCGTTTAAACCCTAATTGCTAGTGATGAATTCCACTTCTGTTTTGGCGACCATTCTATGAGTTTATTCAACCGAGAGAACCACCCCCTTCCCGCACAGGAAAGGGATAAAGTGGAAGAATTTCGTAAAAATAAATGAATAGATAAATAAATACATAAATAAATAAATAAATAAATAATAATAATAATAATAATAATAATAATAATAACAATATGATAATAATAATAATAACAATATGATAATAATAATAATAACAATAATAATAATAATAATAATAATAATAATAATAATAATAATAATAATAATAATAATAATAATGATAATAATAATAACAAGAATGATAATAATAGCTAATAACAATGATAATGATAATGATTATGATAATAATAATAATGTTAATGATAATAATAATAATAATAATAATAATAATAATAATAATAATAATAATAATAATAATAATAATAATAATAATAATAATAATAATAATAATAATAATAATAACAATAAAAATAATAATAATAATAATAATAATAATAATAATAATAATAATAATAATAATAATAATAATAATAATAATAATAATAATAATAATAATAATAATAATAATAATAATAATAATAATAATAATAATAATAATAATAATAATAATAATAATAATAATAATAATAATAATAATAATAATAATAATAATAATAATAATAATAATAATAATAATAATGATAATAATAATAATAATAATAAAAATAAAAAGAAGACAAAGAAGAAGAAATAAATAAAGACACTAGTGGTTATAGTAATGTTTCAGTAAGTTTTATAATCGAGTATAACAAATATATTTGAAAATGAATTCAGAATTTTTGCATTGAGCGCCTTGCTTTCAGAAAAATGAGGGGGAAATGTAAAAACCCGGTTTCCGTCGGCAGGAACATGAACGACAAAATTTTTTGCGTACGTCAGTATCAAATTCTTCACATCACGGAACTATGCAAACATATTCTAATTATTTAATCTTGTATTGAATATATTAATACATTTTTGTTGAGAAATATTGACTATATATTCATAGGAACTATGGTGTATAGAAATATATAAAATTCTCAAAACGTAAGGGTTTGGGTCAGTGTAACCTTCATCACCAATGGAAAACTACATCAACATACACACACGAACAAACATACATCCCCACCCTTTTAGGCTATTCCAACACGTGTCTATAGCATGAGAATAGCTAAGAAGCCAGGCAACATTTAATCCAACACACACGCTATACTCTATCACCAAATAAATACAGACACAAAATAAGATCACAAGAAACAACTACATAATAGAATCAATAATATATTACACCATATCCAAATGTTTAACCTCCCTATTATGTATAATTAATACAAATTATTGTTAAAACTGTCAACTTCCTCAGCAAATGCTGTATCAGTTTTTCAAGTAGTACAAAAACCAGAATCAAACGAGGGAGTGTCAGTTATTAGGTGAACGTAGATCCGCTAGGATCTACGTAGTGTATCTTATCTGATATAAGTGCATAAGGTAAACTGTGTATTGAGCTTTCCAAGAAGACTTACTAAAGACTAGATACACCACCTACCGATTCATCAGAAATGAATGTTCTTAATACTTCAAGAATAATATAAATATATATATATATATTTTTTTTTTTTTTTTTTTTTTTATGGTAGTTGCCGAAAAGTCTATCGAAACAAATACCATGTAAGAACCTAAGAATAAACAAAAGAACATAAGAATGAAGGAGACTGCAAGTGACCATATGGCCTACACTAGGCAGCTCCATATCCGTCCTCAACTGGTGTTTACAATAATAACAAAATAATAACAAGGTAAATAAGGGGTGCTTACATATTTACCACTTTAGAAACTCCTCTATTCTTAAAACAGGCATGACTAAAGCACGAGATTAATTCTCTCTTGCCCTGTCAACCCCTCGTGTGCTTTGAAATATTTGCGTTACAAATTATCAGATCAAAATTGTAGCCCATCAGCCTAGCTGTCAGATGCCAGCTTGCACACAGATCTCTACTGAATATACAACAGCAAAAAGAAACGTCATAGACCTATATACAGAACGACACAAAAAAACACAAGCATATCAACTAGACATTTCCTTTAAAAAAAATAACAACGGGAATTTCATTTCTAAACGCTGAAAGATGCGAGAAAATACATGAAAAGAGAAAAGATATAAAAGAGAGAACACTGATGACAAAATAGAAGAGAATAAGAGAGAGTAAGGAAGATAACAAGAGGAGGGAAGAAGGAAAAGAAAATTCGTTCAGGAGGCGGCGTCGCTTGAAAGGCGAAGAAGAGTTCTTCGCCGCAGCTTATCTGATCTGACATTTCAACTCTGGCGCCATAGTACGACTGAGCCTTCAGACCCTCGCAGTGTGACCGTAGGAAAGAAAAAATCCATTTATGTAATGCCTTGGCTGGCTACCTTCTTTATAAGAGTAAAAAAAGGCCTTGGTATATGGTTGGGTAGATATATTTCCTTATGTAATGCCTTGACTGGCTACCTTCTTCATAAGAGTAAAAAAAGGCCTTGGTATATAGTTGGGTAGATATATTTCCTATTCTAAATCTTCTTCTTTTCTACATCTTCCCTGTAACCTTTCCTTCTCCCTCCCCGATGTTTAATCTTTCAACCTTCGCTCACCAACAAACCTGAGCAAAGAAAACCTGCTACCATCCCATCCTTAAGGCCTTTTTCTATAATATCAAATTGTTTGAAATTTACGTTGGAAATAAATGTACTGTATGAGTGTGTGTGTGTGTGTGTGTGTGTGTGTGTGTGTGTGTGTGTGTGTGTGTGTGTGTGTGTGTGTGTGTGTGTGTGTGTGTGTGTGTGTGTGTGTGTGTGTGTGTGTGTGTGTGTGTGTGTGTGTGTGTGTGTGTGTGTGTGTGCGCGCGCGCGCGCCCGTGCCCAGAAGAGATCAGGGAGAGTGTTCCGGAGAGCATACAGTACGTGTTGCCTCGGAAGAGAAGACGTTGAGGTGCCGTGCCAAAAGAGAGAGAGAGAGAGAGAGAGAGAGAGAGAGAGAGAGAGAGAGAGAGAGAGAGAGAGAGAGAGAGAGAGAGAGAGAGAGAGAGAGAGAGAGAGAGAGAGAGGTGTGTGGAGGGCACAGGAGAGAGAATGACGGAAGGGGCGAGATGAAGGAAAAAGGGACGTTGTAGCTGTTTTTTATGAACACGTTTACAGGTGCTTTCATCTTTGTGGACAATCTCGCGCCGCCGACGAACGTTGCATGGAAGAGAGCGAGAGCGTGAGGTAACGTAGAGAGAGAGAGACAGGGGTAGGGTAGGGCTACAGAGAGAGAACCAGAAAGTTGTACTCAAAACAAGCATATCCACATTCAGTCGCCATCACCAGCCGAGTTCATGTCGGGGCATATGCTGCTGACCATGGACGCTGCCCTGTCCCACCCAGTCTCCTTACAAAGCATTTGTTCCTTTGGATGCACTCAGAACTCCACGTTTCACACGTATCGACTTTTTCGCCGTGCGCCGTCCACGACACGACGTCGTGCTTTCAAATAACTGTGAGTGTCTATGAACTCTTTCATACGTCACGACCTCGACCAAATGTGAAAGCGTGTGTTCATGGTTATTTAAGTGCACAACGTCGTGTCGTGGACAGCGCACGTCGAAAAGTTGATACGTGTGAATCGAGCCTATGGAATATATATGACCCCATGGGCCACGAAATAGATTCGTCTCTTCCTGAGTTGGTTCTACTTCTTTGGTTCAATGTTTATTTTGTTCTCGTTTCTATTGTTCTGTTTCCAGATTAGTTAACGATAAACGTCTTTATTCATTCTTAGTTGGATCGCCGCTGACTATTCACATTTGTGGTAGATACTTTAATGGCTTGTTTTTGGTTAGAAGCAGGGGGTTTTGTTCGCCATAGAAGAAACCTCTGGCCTCTCATAAGGTCAAAAAGATCACGGATCACAAAAAAAAAGAGTCACGGCTCAACTTTCCTCGTTCTTCATGGCAGAGAACGAGCTAAGTTTAAGTTACTGGTGTTGTAGACTCATAGTACTGAATAGGTTTTAGTAGATGGATTGCTCTTCGGAAGCGTCGTTATGTATGTCCAGAATATTTCATGAGATAACAAATGATTTAAGAGAGAAGGGTCTGGCGATGGGCGAAGTATTCAGAACGTAATCCTGCGTCAGTGTAAAAAAGAAAGAAAAAAAAAAAAAAAGCATCTGTACCTTCATGGTTTCCAGAACTTTAGTTCCACAAAAAGAAAAGAGGGAATTTTAGTCTGAGACTCAAAGAAGCACAGAACCCCACGCTAGGTATGCTACGAACCAGTATTCACATATCTTCCAGAACTACAAAAAAAAAAGTCTGCAAAGCATCAGTACCTTCATGGCTTCCAGAACTTAAGCTTAAAAAAAAAAAAAAAAAAAAAAAAAAATCTCAACGACTACATTTGACCGCAGTCTGATGTCTTCTGAAACAAGTTCCTCAGGATTTTTAAAGAGAAACTTTGAGTCTGATACTCAAAGAAGTACAGAACCCCACGTTAGGTATGCTACACACCAGTATTCACATAGCTTCCAGAACTCAAGTAATATATATATATATATATATATATATATATATATATATATATATATATATATATATATATATATATACATATACATATATACATATATATATATATATATATATATATATATATATATATATGCATATATATATATATATATATAATAATGATAATAATACATACATACATACATACATATACTAAAGGCTTCTTTCCCCCTTACACGAGAGGTAGCCAAAAAGAAAACCGCATAGAAACAACTCCCACCCATTCCATCCCCTGACATACTCCACTCCCCTCCAGCCTCTTCCCTCCTTCCTATCTTGGCATCTCCCGGATGGCGGGTCATCCCTGCATCCTGTCCACTGCTCTGGGTCAGAAGCAGTGTCGCAAGACACAGCACATCCACAGCAAGGCCGCTTCATTAATTCGGCAATCCCCCCTCTCCGTCCCCTCATGCAGAAAAGGAGAAGACGGGGAGAAATCCCTTCGGGCTGCGTCAATTTATTTCTCATACACACTCCCTCACCCCCCCATCCCCCACCCCCTCATGCATCACAGCATCATCCATACACAGCCCTTCTCCATTCACCCCTACCTTCTGTCCTCTTCCGTCCTTCCTCAACAGATATTCCTCTCTTTCGTAATGCCCCTTTTACCCCACCCATCCATCTCTACCTTCCACACCTCTTTTACTAATCTTTCTTCACTCATTCTTTCCATGTGTCCAAACCATCCTAATACTCTTTCATCAACCCTAGTTCCCAACTCCCTTTCCAAACCTGTTCTCCTCACCTCCTCATTTCTCATTCTGTCTAGCCTAGTAACCCCTAGCATACTTCTCAGACATTTCATCTCAAACACATTCAAACTCCTTCTCTCTTCCTCTCTTATGTTCCATGTTTCTGCCCCGTACAGTAGTGTCGGCACAATCACTCCTTCATATAACCTCCTCTTAGCATCCATTCCCAAATGTCTATTTCTCATTACACTTTTTAATCCACTAAGGTATTCACTCACTTCTCTCAATCTATCTTCTACCTCCACCCCCACTCCTCCCTTTCCAGCCACATTCGCACCCAAGTATCTAAAACTATCCACTTCCTCCAGTCTCTCTCCCTTAATACTCACTTCCAGCCTACTGTCACTCTCTCCCCTTGTACATCTCATCACCTTACTTTTGCCCACATTTACCTTCAGCTTCCTTCTTTCACACACCTTCTTAAATTCTGTCACTAATTCCTCAATCCCTTCTCTGATCCTGCTAGAAGCGCAGTGTCGTCAGCAAACAACAACTGGCTTATCTTCCACTTTTCTCCATTTTCTTTAACCATCTCCAACCCCTGACCCACTACCCTTGCATTCACCTCTCGCACCACCCCATCCATGTATAGATTGAACAGCCAGGGCAACATAACATATCTCTGACGAAGTCCCACCTTTACCTCAAACCATTCACTCTCTCCATTTCTAATCCTAACACAAGCTCTACTACTCTCGTGAAAACTTTTGACTGCTCTTAATAGCTTTCCTCCTATCCCATATATCAGCAATATTTCCCATAGTGCCTTCCTCTCTACCCTGTCATAAGTCTTTTCCAGATCTATAAAAGCCCAAAGTACATCCTTACCTTTTCCTATAGCTTTCTCATATATCTGTTTTACCACAAAAATCTGATCTACACAACTCCTGCCTGTCTTAAAGCCACACTGTTCTTCACCAATTACTCCCTCTGTTCATCTCCTAATCCACTCAATCAAGACCCTCCCATAAGCCTTCCCAACTATACTCTACAAGCTGATCCCTCTGAAACTACAACACTCACACTCACACTCACACACTCACACTTTTACCTTTTCTTCTCTACTTGATGCGCCTCCTCTTCCTCTCTTAATTTCTTTCCAAAACATATTTTATTACTTTCAAAAATTTCTGTCATTCTCTTACCCCATTTCACATCTGCTCTCCTCTTTGCCTCCTTTATCTTATACTTAACTTCCCTTCTCTTATCTCTTATACAATTCCATCGTCCTGATTTGTAGCCAATCTATGAAAGCCTGCTTCTTCTCTTCTACACCCTTCTTTGCTTCCTCATCCCACCACTCACTACCCTACTTTCTATTTCCTCCCGCCCTCCTTGTTCCACACAGCATCTTTGCACACCTTATGATTCCCTCCTTGAACCATCCCCATTCCTCCTCCACTCCTAGTTCTACTCTATCCTTCACTCCCTTCTACTCCTCTCTCAGCTTCTTCTTATATTCCTTCTCCTTTTCTTTCTCATTTAAGTAGTTCTCTCTAAGTACCTCCTTACTTTCTGTTATTTTCCTCTTTCTCCACCTATTCCCCACTCTCAATTTACCTTCCACCAGAAAATTATCTGATAGTCCCCCACTCTCTCCCCTTAGAACATGTACATCCTTAACTCTTCCTACCATACTCCTGGTCACCACTATATAGTCCATTAACGCTCTAAGTGCCACCCTTCCATCTACCACCCTTTCCCATGTGTACTTATGCTTGACTTTCTTCCTAAACACTGAATTTGCTATCATCAACTCTCTTTCGAGACACATCTCCATCATCAATTCTCTACTACGATTTTTACCTGGAACTCCATACTTTCCAATCACTCCGTCTATTGGTTTGTTTCCTACCCTAGCATTAAGGTCTCCCAATACAACTACATTGACATTTATCCCTAATCCCTTTATGCACTCATTGAAATCTACCCAAATGGCCTCCCTTTCCTCTACGCTCTTCTCACTACCAGGCCCATACGCACTTGCAAAAACCCACATCTCCCTTCCCAGCTTCACCTTCATCCAAATCAACCTTGAAGGAACCTCCTTCCACTCCACAATACGCTTACCTATCTCTTCACTTACTAGTATAGCCACCCCTTCTCTCCCTCGTCCCCTCTTCACTCCTGAGAACCTCCCAACTACACTCTCAAACTCACACTCGTCCCTCACTTTCAATTTAGTTTCACTCAAAGCCAACACATCCATCTTTTTTCTCATAAACATACTGCCTATCTCTTCCCTTTTACTCTCATCTGTACCACATCCACGCACATTAAAAGACCCAAACCTTAGGGTACTGGTTGGAAAAGTCCTAGACCCTCTTATACCTTTGATTAATAAATGAATTGATAAATATATATTTTTACCAACTTTTTTTCCTCTCCGTCTTCTCTTGTTCTATATGAGGGGACCGAGGGAAAGGGCTCGTCGCTTAAGTGAGGTGGCCTTGCTGTGGATGTACTGTGTCTTACTCCATTGCTTCTGACCCCGGGCAGTGGGTGGGATACAGGTATGACCCGTCATCCATGAGAAGCCAAGATGAGAGTGGGGAAAGGGTGGTGGATGGGAGTGGAATGGGTAGGAGTAGGTACGTGCCTGGGGGGGGGGAGACTGAACACTTAAAAAAAATCATATAAAAAGTTTATGGTCTTTTAACTTGAAACTTTCAGGTTTTGTTTGAAATATAGATAGAAATATATTGTGAACCCAAGAACTTACTTGGTCTTGACGTCATAAAGTTATGACGTCATAACGTTTTTTTTTTACGTAATCAAATACGTACGTCGTATTTTTGTACTACAGACTTCTGTTTTTCAGGGTAATACTTATAGATCTTATAAATACTTTCACGCCTGCTTTTTTAGAAAATTCGCTATACGACGTGAGATATAGGTGTTGTAAGTATGCTCACTTACGTCATCCCTTTTTTCCGCATTTTTTTTTTTTTTTTTTCACTTAGATGGAGCCCGTCGCTCTGTTTTTCAAGATATAAAAAAAGCAGGCGTGGAAATAAAGATATACCTATTATACACTACCAGAAGCATTTTCAGGCTGCTACAATTTATTAAAAAAAAATTGACATATCTTTAATTGCAAATATTTACGATTTTGAGATACGAGCGTTTAAAGTTTTCAGCATTGTATATCTCTTTTATTCATTGTGCGATTTTTATTATATTCACACACATTATTATATATTGTATATTGAATAAGTTGACAGTAAATATTTATATATGTACACATATCTATTATATGTATTACATTAAAATGTATTTGTTACTCGCCAAGCTGTCCTTTTCATAATTGAAGATTTTGTGCTTTTATCGGTTTGAAACCTCATTGCTGGGGTGTCGTCACTTTGTCAAATCATTGCAGAGTGGTTTATTTTTACGGGTAATAAGTGCCTTCCTTCTGCTCAATGACAAAGTCACCAAACGTATTTGGTTATCCTACACAGGTGCCCGTATGTTTCTCCTTCGCCAGCTATTTTTTTCTTCCTCCTCCTGAATTTTCCTCATCTTCTTCCTTTCATCTGGAAGAAAGCACTTTGTCAGCTGTGTTGTGTGGTGGTATTTGGTGGTGGAGATGGTGTTGGCAGTGGTGGTGGTGGTGGTGGTGGTGGTGGTGGTGGTGGTGGTGGTGGTGGTGGTGGTGGTGGTGGTGGTGGTGGTGGTGGTGGTGGTGGTGGTGGTGGTGGTGGTGGTGGTGGTGGTGGTGGTGGTGGTGGTGGTGGTGGTGGTGGTGGTGGTGGTGGTGGTGGTGGTGGTTCGTGGTGGTGGTGTTGACGCCCGAGGCCCTCCTCCAAGCCTTTCACGCCTTGCCCTCCTTCTAGCACAACTTTCATTCCACTTTTGGCTCAATTTTTTCATCTTTACCTTGGTTTTCTTCTTCATTGTGATGCAGTTGATGATTGGACATCTAGTAAGTGTAGTAATGTCCAGGAAATAAGACAAACACCGACACAGGAACACAATATCGCCACAGTCAATGACGTTTTAATGCATCAATCTACTCTGATGTTTGATGAACTTAGGCTTGAAGCGTACTGTGCACACCACATGGAAGAGGAAATCACGCTGATGCCAGACGTAAAAAAATATAGCCATTCCATGGAATTAGACAAGCGAAAACAAGACATATTTATAGATATTTAGGGCCTATTCTTGCGTGAGCCATTTAAATTGACACGACTCCAGGGCCCTTTAAACTCCCTCCATTACGCTGGGGAGGAAAAAGTCGTTCATATTTTGCTTTTAGGATATCTATATTATTCAAATATGCCCATATCTAAAATTCGGTTTTTGGATGAAAATTTCATGATTCTAGGTGTTCAGTCCCCCCTTGGCTACCTCCTTATAAGAGGGAAAAGGCTCTTGGCATATGGAGAGATATATAGACGACAACTTCCACCAAAATCGATCATAATGAGACAAACGGCTGAGTGTGAATGGGTGACAGAAAGCGAATTTCGATGAAAATGACCAACGCGAGACTTATGCGAAAAGGAAAAGAAATAGGAAATAAATCCGACGTCCGATAGAGAACGCGAAAGTTAAATTAAAACAAAGAAGAACAATAAGTGACAAAAGGAATACCCGCCTTTTAGACGTGAATTAATTTACTGGTCATGCTCAAGTGGGGCGGAATCGAATAAAATCATCTAAAATTGTGGTCCGTATAAAAGTTGAAAACTATTTTCGATAACACTCAGAATAGAAATACATACGTAGATAAATAAATAAATGAATAAATAAATAAATATATAATAAATAAATACATAAATAGATAAAAGTAAAATGATAAATAGATAAAAATAAATTATATACCAACAAATAAACCTATACATAAATAAGTAAACAAATAAAAATATATACGTAAATAAACAAATTAATAAATATAAAATAACTAAATTAGGTAATTACATTATATAACCACGGTAGCCTTCGGAAAATCTACCCTGGCCTCTTCAATACGAGTCAAATTCTCGCGCGCAGTATCGGATGCCTGATGTACGATGATTGATGCATCACAATACTCGCGTTATATAATATAAACTCACTGGTGCATTACTCATTCTCTTGCACTAAGTAATAGTAAACACAGAAAACGTGACCAATTTAGTTCACTGAATTTGAGGGTCACTAAACTACAGCTACAAAATAAATACAATTCAAGACACCGAAATCGGCATCCACGTATACCCACTCGTGGCTCATGAGACCTACGTCGCACGTTCTCCCCTATCAGGAGGCTAGGACGGTACCCATTACAGAGGACTATGTAGCGTAGAATTCGTTGAACCATACCCTTGGTCCAACTCGCTTGCGGCAGTTTCAAACTGCTGTCACCTCGACCTCCACCCCAAGTAACAACGGTCTAACCCATTCGGATTTTTATTTATTTATTTATTTATTTATTTATTTATTTTTTATTTATTTATTTATTTTTTTTCCCTTATGAAATTTAAGGCTTATGAAATATTATCTTCATCCCAGGATCAAAATGGGCTGGCTAAGCTTGAATTTTGTAAACATAGATGACGATTTTGTAGGTGCGGGGTCCTGAATTTTGTAAATATAGATGATTCTTTTAAACACATGTACTCTGTACCACGAATACGATTCTTTCAAAATATTGGGCAAAAGTAATACGTAATTTTACTTTTTTTTTTTTAAAGTTTACCCTCAATCATGTGTTAAATATCGCAGAAAACTATGGTATCTATTTAGCAAAATGTGTGTTATGTGTAGTGTGTAATTTATTTTATATTATTTGTTTTTGTTTTGTCGCATGTATTATTAGTTATATGTCAATTTATCATTATTTACTATTTACCTGTTTGTTTATTATTTAACTATACCTATGCATTTATTATATGTATTTATTTGTTATTTACATTATTATAGTTTTTATTTATTCATTTATCATTATTATGATTTTTTTTTTAAATCCGACCTAGATATGGACCAAAAGGTCTCCTGTCGGCATGCTCCGCCTTTGTAATCCGCCTTTGTAATGAAGTATTTTATTAAATGCTGGGGGAAAATCTGCCACTGTATTACTGCTTTCTGTCACGTATCAATACCCACGGGGAAGGTTTCCCGATCTCTGCAATTGAGGTAATGAGATTTTTTTTTTTTTTTTTTTTTTTTTTTTTTTGGGGGGGGGGGGCTGAAGCCCGCCCCTCTGGATCCTCCCTACAGTAATCATCTGTAGATATTTTAATCTTTTTGTTGCCAGACAATTTTGTTCAGCTGAGAAGAGGCCTTGACGAAGGAGTTACATATCATCAATGAAATCAAAAAAGTCATCTAGTAGAGTGGAAGAAAATATAAAGTTTTCAATAAGATTTAATATCATATGAAGTAAAAATCGAAAAATAAATACTCTGAACATGTGTGCAGCGGAAAATATTGAAGAAAAACCAACATAACAAAATAACACAAAGAAAATATCAATATCAATCAAAATAAAATATCAATGTCAATATCAAACAAAATAAGATAAAAAAAAATGCGAAAAAGAGATTTCTCAAAGCGTGTGGAGGAAAATATTGAAATTTCAATCAAACTCAATATAGAATAAAACATTTCTTAAGAAGAGAAAGATCAAAATTATGAACGTAACCAAATGAATTCAGGGCATTTTTAAAACCGTCTACATACTATCAAAATAGAAAAAAAAAAAAAGTCTATATCAAAACTAACATCGACAAATTGCCACAAAGCAAACAATATTAGACCAATTCTATAACCTGATTAGAGAAAGAAAATGAAACGAGAGGAAACAGGATTACA
>NC_134793.1:42452549-42455049 GCF_046742065.1 Oratosquilla oratoria
CCTAAACATCCAAAACTATCCACTTCCTCCTGCCTCTCTCTCTTAAGACTTACTTCCAACTAGTTGCCATCCTCTCTCCTTGTACATCTCATCACCATGCACCCACATTTACCGTCAACTTTCTCCTATCGCATACCTTCCCAAACTTCGTCACTAATTCCCTTAATCCTCTTCTGACCCTGTCACAAGGGCAGTGTATTCAACAAACAACAACTGGTTCACCTACCCCTCTTCCCCATTTTATTTAACCATCTCCAGTCCACTGCCTATTGCCCTCACAATTACCTCTCGCACCAACCCACCTATGTACACATTAAACAGCCATGGCGACATGACACATCACTGACGCAGCCTCACCTTTATCTCAGACTACTCGCTCTCTCCGTTTCCAATTCTAAGATAGATTCTTCTACTCTCATAAATTCATGAGTGCCCTTAGCAGCTTTCCCTAATTCACGTATATCTGCAAAATAGTTCACAATGTCTTGCTGTTCACACTGTCCTAAACCTTTTCCAAATCCATAAAGGCCCAACAACATCCTTATATGTATCATATAAACACACACAAGCACAAGCAGATATATATACACATAATATGAATATAAATTTATGCATATATATATATATATATATATATATATATATATATATACGTGTGAGTGTGTGTATACGCATACACACACACACACACATATATATATATATATATACATATATACATATGTATGTATATATATATATGTATACATATATATATATATATATATATATATATATATATATATATATATAGTGTGTGTGTGTGTGTGTGTGTGTGTGTGTGTGTGTGTGTGTGTGTGTGTGTGTGTGTGTGTGTGTGTGTGTGTGTGTGTGTGTGTGTGTGTGTGTGTGTGTACATATATATATATATATATATATATATATATATATATGTGTGTGTATATATGTATATATATTTTCAACCACAATGCACTTTAATTCTAAGCCATCTAGGCGGATGCAGAAATTGAAACGTGGTACGCCCGAGGACTCAAACCTCATGCAGCGAGAACGTTACCAGTGCCGAGTGACTAGACCAATACACCATCAAGAGAGATATAAGTTGAGAGCAATTTTTCTTATATATCTGTATGCTCGAGTTACATACACATACACGAAAGTTTGCGTTTAACCCATCTCCACTGTGATAGTACATTGGTAAGTATACGAACGCGGGAAGTAATTGTACAACACTAAATGGGTCCCAGTAATTAGAGATGCATTTTTATCAACCACAATGCACTTTAATTCTAAGCCATCTAGGCGTGGTACGCCCGAGGACTCGAACCTCATGCGGCGAGAACGTTACCAGTGCCGAGTGACTAGACCAATACACCACCGCTGAGGAAGTGTCCCAGGTGAGACAGGTGAGATGGTAATCGTTGTTAGAATCCTAAATAGTGATACTCGTTGTACTGTACAGCTTCATTTATCATATACAGAATATGAAAATAAAAAAAAAATCAAATAACAATAGATGAGAATTAAGAGAGAGGCACGATGTATGCCACACTCTGAACGGACTCCTAGGAGCGCACAGACTATTGTTCCAACAGGTGTACATGGAATCACATATTACGATGTGGCAACGTTGGTTTTGTTTACATCGTGGTATAAGCAGGTGAGTAGGTCCGGACTTGGTAGTGCTTCTTAACGTGGGGCATACGCCCCACAGGTGGGCAATTCGGTTTTTCAGGTGGGCAATAAGATTTTTTAAGGAGGGCAATTGAGGGCAAGTGAAGAAGCCTGGGTAAAAAAAAAATCATTGATGATTTTTTTTTTTTTTTTTTTTTAAGTGGTTTTAAACCAAGGTTTTATGCTTTTTCAGATGAAAGGGGAATTTCTTTTCCAAATGATAAGAATTGTATATCACCACATGGGGGGGGCATCAGGGTTTTAAATTTGATTAGGTGAGGCATGGCAAAAAAAAAAAAAAAAAAAAAAAGTTGAGAATAACTGCTCTAGGGCAAGCCATGACCGAACTCAGGATATACAGCAGTCGGCATTATCTGAATTCCCAGGTATATCTACCGTCTGCATCAAATATAATGTTGAGAAAGGGTAGTGTTCACATATTCCGATGTAGCACGTCGCTTTAATTTACACCGTACCATAAATCTACGAATAGAATGAAGTTCACCTGAGGCAACATATAAACTAATGAAGCTAAATAAACCTTTTCCACTTCTTGATATTATAAAGAATTTGTATTCCATTACATATAATATGCAAAATATTGGAAAGACCATCGAATAATGATTTTGAAATTTAATTACAATTAACATTAACAATGGGTGCATCGCTTTCAGAGAGAAAACGCTCAACCTCAACATACTCAATGACCAATCATCACACATGGACGCTGACGATGAAAAATTCTTCTGATAACAGATATGTAGTAAAATACGAACTTAATGTGGTTGGCTACCATATCATGGTAGAGAGAAATGTCCTAAGGTGA
>NC_134793.1:42467549-42472549 GCF_046742065.1 Oratosquilla oratoria
TCTTTCATCAACCCTATCTCACAACTCCCTTTCCATCACTGTTCTCCTCCTCACCTCCTCATTTCTCACTCTATCTAGCCTAGTAACCCCCATCATACTTCTCAGACATCTCATCTCAAACGCATTCATACTCCTCTTTTCCTCTCTTATGTTCCATGTTTCTACCCCATACAGTGCTGTTGGCATAATCACTCCTTCATACAGTCTCCTCTTAGCATCCATTCCCAAAAGTCTATTCTTCATTACACTTTTTAATCCACCAAGGCATTTACTCGCTTCTCTCAATCTACATTCTACCTCCACCTTCACTCCACCTTTTCCTGCCACATTTGCACCCAAGTATCTAAAACTATCCACTTCCTCCAGTCGCTCTCCCTTAATGCTCACTTCCAGTCTACTGCCACTTTCACCCCTTGTACATCTCATCACCTTACTTTTACCCACATTTATCTTCAGCTTTCTTCTATCACACACTCTCCCAAACTCTGTCACCAACTTCCTCAATCCCTCCTCCGATCCTGCCACAAGCGCAGTGTCGTCTGCAAACAACAGCTGGCTCACCTCCCACTTTTCTCCATTTTCTTTGACCATCTCCAATCCCTGAGCCACTATTCTTGCATTTATCTCTCGCACTACCCCATCCATGTTTAAGTTGAACAGCCAGGGCGACATAATAATAACAATTATGATAATAGTAATAATAAAAATAATAAAAAAAATAATAATGATAATAATAATAATAATAATAATAATAATAATAATAATAATAATAATAATAATAATAATAATAATAATAATAATAATAATAATAATAATAATAATAATAATAATAATAATAATAATAATAATAATAATAATAATAATAATAATAATAATAATAATAATAATAGTAATAATAATAATAATAGTAATAATAATAATAATAATGATAATAATAATAATAATAATAATAATAATAATAATGATAACAACAATAATAATAATAATAATAATAATAATAATAATAATAATAATAATAATAATAATAATAATAATAATAATAATAATAATAATAATAATAATAATAATAATAATAATAATAATAATAATAATAATAATAATAATAATAATAATAACATTAATAATGATAATAATAATAATAATAATAATAACAATAATAATAATCGGTTTATTGAATTATTTGTGATACAGTGATACACTGACAATATATATTTTGTGCTGATTTTAGGACTAGACTAATCTCAGCTAATAATGTGCACTATGGACGGTATGGCGCTGTTCTCGTAGCGTGTTTGTGCTCATGTTCTTCTGTGTGTGTGTGTGTGTGTGTGTGTGTGTGTGTGTGTGTGTGTGTGTGTGTGTGTGTGTGTGTGTGTGTGTGTGTGTGTGTGTGTGTGTGTGTGTGTGTGTGTGTGTGTGTGTGTGTGTGTGTGTGTGTGTGTGTGTGTGTGTGTGTGTGTGTGTGTGTGTGTGTGTGTGTGTGTGTGTGTGTGTGTGTGTGTGTGTGTGTGTGTGTGTGTGTGCATTCACCTTGGTCTTTGGATCACATGCTGGGCTCGTGATCGACGGCTATTTCCCTCCTGCAAGAGAGCTCAGAGCTCGTATGACCGATCTATGGGTAATGCTGTGACCTTACACGCACACACACACCCATCTCCCCGCCCACGAGAGTTGGAGTAACGACTTGAAACGCAGCGATACTGAAATTATTTCAGCCCTGGGCAGGAATCGAACCCGGTGTGTGTGCGTGTGTGTGTGTTTATGTTCTGTGTGTATGCATGTGTGTGTGTGTGTGTGTGTGTTTGTGTGTGTTTGTGTGTGTGTGTGTGTGTGTGTGTGTGTGTGTGTGTGTGTGTGTGTGTGTGTGTGTGTGTGTGTGTGTATGTGTGTGTGTGTGTGTGTGTGTGTGTGTGTGTGTGTGTGTGTGTGTGTGTATATATATATTTATATAAGCATACATATGTATATATATATATATATATATATATATACATACATATATATATATATATACATATATATATATTATATATATATATATACTAGTTTTGTATGTACTGTATATATATATATATATATATATATATATATATATATATATATATTGAGGATTCTGTTCTTATTTCTTTTCATGCCCAGACGAAGTCTGAAGTGGAGGTATTTTGCTTGGTCGAGTGTTCTTTTGTTTTTGTTATGTTAGTAACATAACGATAAAGCGACTTAATCAGTTATTATGAAGTTCTGTGAAAAGATGGATAACGATTCTTAAATATATATATATATATATATACATGTATATATATATAATGTATATATATATATATATATATATGTATACATATATATATATATATATATATACGTATGTATATATATATATACATATGTATATATATATGTATATGTGTATATATATATGTATATATATATATATATGTATATGTATACATATATATGTATATATATATATATATATATATATATATATATATATATATATATATATATATATATATATATATATATATATAGTATCGGCCAAAATAAATATCTCGTCTTCAGACTCCGTTCGGGCAAAAATTGATAAACAAATAAACATATACAATAGAAAATAAAATGAAGCTATAGAAAAACAATACATAAAAAGAATAAGAACACGATAAATATGTATTATACAAAAGATATATACACATATGAAAACAATAAATAACAAGAACATCAACAATAAAAAATTAGCGAAAAACAATAATATAAAAAGAAGCTACTATAAAAACAGTATTATAAAAAGAAAAGAATATAAAAGATAGTAATAAAAATGTAGTATAAAAAGAAAACGCTATAGAAAAAGAAAGTACTAGAAAGAGAAAAGACAATTGAAAAAAAGAGGGGGGGGTGAAATTAGTCACTTTAAGGAATCCTCCTTATATCCCAGCCTCCCCAAGGCCTCTCCATTGATCCCAGCTCTTTTTGTCATAAAGCTCACAATGTTAATTGCAGCAAGAAAATTAAGTCTATTGAGTCACTCCCGAGTGTTTTCCTCTTCAGAAAATTCTATAACAATATTCAAACCAAGACATTTTCCCCATTCTATGAAAAACCCTCAGTTATCAAGGAGTATTATATAAAAAGACACACACAACAACGAACTAACATGCAAAAAAAAGATTATTCTGTTTGTGTGTGTGTGTGTGTGTGTGTGTGTGTGTGTGTGTGTGTGTGTGTGTGTGTGTGTGTGTGTGTGTGTGTGTGTGTGTGTGTGTGTGTGTGTGTGTGTGTGTGTGTGTGTGTGTGTGTGTGTGTGTGTGTGTGTGTGTGTGTGTGTGTGTGTGTGTGTGTGTGCGTGTGTGTGTGTGTGCGTGCGTGTGTGTGTGCGTGTGTTGGTGCACGCACGTGTGCGATTGCATTCACCATCCCCCTCCATCAACTTTTGAATTTTCTAATCAAGCGCAATGAAAGCTCTGTATTTGTAGACCCCGTTTAATTGACCCAGATATACAAGAGAATAGTATTTGTTGTGTTCGAACTCATTTGCAGTTTAAGCCTCATTTAGGACCAATGGCAAGTCGCCCCAGTTCTGGAGGCAACCTCCTTACGAAGGAGACTCCAAGAGCGAATGAATGTTATCATAGAAAATTTCTTGACTGACATTCGTTCAACTTTAAGAGCTGCTCTCTCCGAGGTCCCCAAATGAGAATTGTGGGGTTAAATTGAATTATGATGATGATCAGAAAAAGAGAGAAGCAAATATGGCTTCCTGAAAATAGGGATTATTTTTTTCGTACAGATACACGTACACAAACACACACACACACACACACACACACACACACACACACACACACACACACACACACACACACACACACACACACACACACACACACACACACACAAACACACACACGCACACACACACACACACGCACACACACACACACACGCACACACACGCGCACACACACACACACACACACACACACACACACACACACACACACACACACACACACACACACACACACACACACACACACACACACACACACACACACACACACACACACACAACCGCACATCGAGCTCGTGTAAATAATTCTAGAGAAATAATTTCCATGTAATTATATTACTACACATACCGACTGCTCATACAGACATTTTCTCTATTAATTCTAAATAGTTGATGCGGGGAAAATGAAACTCAACTTATTAAATTAACATAACCTTCCTTCCATAATCAAGTCTGACATCATTTTTGAACTATTTTTCAAGCAATTAATCAAACCAATTAACATGAAATTTCTATCATATCAAACGAGATCCTAAGAAACAGAATTATCCTTTTCAAAAATTGAGATAATGATTTGATCTTGTCACCGGTAGAGATAAAATAATTATGAAAAAAAATAGTAATAGTCGATCAGTCTCCTTTGATATAGAAGTAAAAATCCTATGAATGGCTGATTTTCATTTATATGGGCGTCTTTGTTCCCTGGAAAGAATATTAGGTCATTGTTTATATATATTATCTTTGTTTATTAACCGTGACAGATTGGCTAGCTTAGGTAATATTATCTGATGCATCCAAACAGATGCAGGATTCGAACTTTAGCTGAATAGATTCGCTTGGGTTTAGTCAAAAGCAAATATATAAAGATCTTCACCAAGAGGAGTAAGTCAATCGTTTCCTATAGGCTCGTTTCACACGTGTCGACTTTTCGCCGTGCGCCGTCCACAACACGACGCCTTGCTCTCAAATAACAATGGACATCTATGGATGTTTTCACACGTGGACGCGGTCGCGACGTGCTAAAGCATCCAAAGACATCATTAGTTATTTGAGAGTACGACGTCGTGTCGTGGACGGCGCACGGCGAAAAGTCGATACGTGTGAGTCCCTTTTTTCCCCGGTGGTCCTCTTACCACTGCTGCCGCCAAAACAATTAATTCACCTCCGTGGCACCCTATTCTCTTCATCTTTGCCTCGTTCCACACGTATCGAC
>NC_134793.1:42485049-42490049 GCF_046742065.1 Oratosquilla oratoria
AAAAACGTGAGATAAGCCAGTTGTTGTTTGCTGACGACATTGCGCTTGTAGCAGGAACAGAGAAGGGATTAGGGATGTTAGTGGCGGAGGGTGGGAAGGTGTGTGAAAGAAGGAAGTTAAAGATAAATGTGGGTACAAGTAAGGTGATGAGATGTACAAGGGGAGAGGATGGCAGCAAATTGGAAGGGAGTATTAAGGGAGAGAGACTGGAGGAGATAGATAGCTTTAGATACTTTGGACTAATGTGGCATGAAAGGGAGGAATGGAGGTGGAGGTAGAATATAGATTGAGTGAAGCAAGTAAACGCTTTGGGGGATTAAAAAGTGTAATGAGAAATAGACCTTTGGGAATGGATGCTAAGAAAAGATTGTATAAAGGGGCGATTGTGCGGACAGCACTGTATAGGACAGAAACATGGAATATAAGAGAGGAGGAGTTTAAATGTATTTGAGATGAAATATCTGAGACGTATGGTGGGAGTTATTAGGCTGGATAGAATGAGAAACAAGGAGGAGAGGAGGAGAGTGGGGATGAAAAGGAAGTTGGGAGATAGGGTTGATGAAAGAGTATTGGGATAGTTTGGACACATGGAAAGAATGAGTGAAGAAAGATTAGTAAAAGAGGTGTGGAAGGCAAATGTGGAGGGCGTGAACATGAAGGGGTGACCAAAGAATGAGATGGATGGATGGGTTGAAAGGGGCATTGTGAAAGAGGGGAATGTCTGTTGAGGAAGGAAGGGAGAAGACAGAAGATAGGGGTGAGTTGAGAATGGTTGTGTATGGAGGATGCTGTGATGCATGGAAAGGGTGTGTGGGGGATGGGGGGTGAGGGAGTATGCGTGAATGAAAGTTTGACGCAGCCCGAAAGGATTTCTCTCCGTCTTCTCTTTTTCAGCATGAGGGGACGGGGGGTCGCCGGTTAAATGAAGCGGCCTTTCTGTGGATGTGCTGTGTCTTACTGCATTGCTTCTGACCCAGGGTGGGGGGCGAGATGCAAGGACACCCGTCATCCCGATGCCAAGAAAAAAGAAAGGGAGGGAGGGAGGTGTATATATATATATATATATATATATATATATATATATATATATATATATATATATATATATGTGTGTATATATATATGTATATAGATATATACATATATATATATACATTATATATATATATATATATATATATATATATATATATGCATATACACAAAGATAGTTCTAGATAGACAAATGTACAAGACAGATAAATACACATGCCTCCACTCCATCCCTTCTACCTTCCCCCCATGGAAAGGAAAATAGCCACACCCTCTTTCTCTGAATGTGTTAGATATATGTTACACCAGGGTCGTTAATCCCCGGCGAATAAGAATATTTTGAAAAATTATAGATATAAAAAAATATATAGCACTGCCACTTCATATCAACAAAATGTGACGATCCACAAATAAAAGTCTCGTACGTGACAGTGATATGTATATTATGGAGTACTGTTGACGCGCACGGGTCTACTGCAAATCAAAGAAACTGACACAGGGTGTTCAAAATGTTATCAACCTCTGTGTGTGTGTATGTGTGTTCACCTTGGTCTTTGGATCACGTGTTAGACTCGTGATCGACAGCTATTTCCCTCCCGGAAGAGAGCTCAGAGCTCGTATGACCGATCTATGGGTAATGCTTTGACCTTACACGCACACACACACCCGACTCCCCGCCCACGAGAGTTGGAGTAACGACTCGAAGCTCAGCGATACTGAAATTATTTTCAGCCCTGGGCAGGATTCGAACCCGGACCACCGTAGTGACAGTCTGGGACTCTACCAACCGCGCCACCGAGTGTGTGTGTGTGTGTGTGTGTGTGACTTAATATCGTGGGATAGTTTACCCGACGTCCTTCAACGTGTTTCCTTTCCTCCTCAAGTCTTGGGTCAAGTTGATGACCGAATCCAGTAACTAACCCCTCCCCCCCCTCCCGACCGGGGGACTATGACGAAACCGACACGATGCTTTTGAAAAACGTGTTTTTTGTTCAGTTCCTTTGCTATGCAAGAAGAGTCAACAACCAGCAAGGGTGACCGTGTTTCCACAGTACCTGAGCTAGTCTTGAGACGCACCCACACCCGTCCCCGCAGGGCGTGGTACACATTTACCCAAAGATAAAAACAAAAAGAACAGAACAGAAAAGAAAAGAAAAAAAGAAAAAGTGGCGACATAGACCGCTGGCCTGCCGAGAGGAAAAGAGAGAACCTTCCTTTACGTACACAAATCCTAAGATCCATAAAAAGGAATAAACTCAAAAAAATAAAAAATGGAGACATAAGCGTCTTCACGGCAAGATGTGCTTCCTATGCCTTGGACGATCAGCGACATGTTGTTAACACCCCACCACTCTCTCCTTGCACCTTCGGACGAGTTCCTAGTGGTATCAGACTCTTGGTGCATGCAAATAGTCCGCGGAGGATCCAGAGACTGAGTGAAGAAAGAAACGAAAGAAAGATGAGGCGAGTGAGGGATAAGCGAGTATCACCGTGCCCGTATGTGTGAGTGTGTGTGTGTGTGTGTGTGTGTGTGTGTGTGTGTGTGTGTGTGTGTGTGTGTGTGTGTGTGTGTGTGTGTGTGTGTGTGAGTGTGAGTGTGTGTGTGTGTGTGTGTGTGTGTGTGTGTGTGTGTGTGTGTGTGTGTGTGTGTGTGTGTGTGTGTGTGTGTGTGAGTGTGAGTGTGAGTGTGTGTGTGTGTGTGTGTGTGTGTGTGTGTGTGTGTGTGTGTGTGTGTGTGTGTGTGTGTGTGTGTGTGTGTGTGTGTGTGTGTGTGTGTGTCCGCCCGTACGTGTGCATGCGTATGTATTTCCCTAATTATATCTACCTGATTATAGTACATAGGAATGGAGCTAGATTCATTGGAGTTTAGCCTTTATATCTCTATCTACTATTCTTTTTTTCTCTTTTGTCGAGTTTTCAAGGTTATGTTTTCCTTGATATTAAATTTCATCTTCCACTTCTAGTTTCATTCATAAACCTCATCTATATCTTCCCGTAGTAATCTAGGACCTTCACCTTTCACTATTTCTATTATTTCGGCGTCATCTGAAAACAGTTTTGCGGAGCTGCTTATTTTATTGATTATATAACTGACATATAATAAAAACATGATGTCAATATCGTCTCCACTAGCCACATCGCCCTAATTTGATATTTCATTTTTCATTAATGCTATCATGTGTCTACCATTTAGAAAATAATCAGTTCATTCCAATATACTCCCTTTAGGTCCTACGTTTTCCACCCCCCCCAGTTTTTTTTCTAGAATATACTCAAAATCTAATCACAGTACATACATACATACATATACCAAGGCTTTTTCCCCCTTACAAGGGAGGTAGCCAAAAAGGGAAAGGCATAAAAACACTCCCACCCATTTCATCCCTACATACACTCCACACCCCTCCCACCCTCCCTCTCATCTGAGCACCTCCTGGATGACGGGTCATCCCTGCACCCTGCCCACCGCCCTGGGTCAGAAGCAGTGCCGCAAGACACAGCACATCCACAGCAAGGCCGCTTCATTTAATCGGCGACCCCCCCTCTCCGTCCCCCCTAATCACAGTAAATTATATTATGTTTCGTTTTTGTGTTTTTTCTTTGTGCGTGCGTGCGAGTGTGTGTGTGTAATAATAATAATAATAATAATAATGATAGGTTTATTGAGATAGCAGTGATACACTGACAATAATACAATTGGGCACTTTTATGAGTAATATAGTAATTATTAGAGTGATATGCTTAGTCTAAAATTTATGATGAGTTTATTGTGCGGACAATGGATGGAATGGCACTGTTCTTGTATCGGTCAGTTCTCGGCGCTCTGATGGGCTTGATTTTGTTTGAATGCCGAGTTGCATGGCGGGTGGGTGTGGTGGGAGGTGGGAGGAAGTGACGGTGACGTGGGTGTAGCATTAGGTCCTGTCCAAACTTATTCAGTGCCTCACTGTGTTTGTCGGACAATCTTGGCAAGCTGAGGGTGGTGAGGGCGTGTTCGTATCCCTCATACTGATTACCCAAGATAATTCTGCACGCTCTTTTTTGCACTTTCTCTAATTTGCTCCTCTGTGTGATGTTAAGTGATGATGACCAGGCTGGGAAGGCGTACATGAGGGTGGGGAGTACGAAGGTGGTGTAGACTCCCTTTAGATCTGGTGATGGGGTACCAAGGGACTTCAATCTGCGCAGCATGAAGAGTTTGTAAGAGGCTGTCCTGATGATGTTGTTGATGTGCTGGTTCCAGTTAAGGTGGTCGTCTATTGTGATGCCTAGTAGCTTGGCGGACTGGACCACTTGAAGGGAATGGGTTCCTAATGACAGTTGAGGTGGTGCCACCGCCTGTTTGGATGTACAAACATGCATGACCACGGTCTTGTTGCGGTTAACTGTCACATTCCTGCTCTCAGTCCACGTTTTGAGGTTGTCTAGGATGTTTTGTAGTGGAGAAAAGTCAGGCTGCCTGGTGTTGATGGGAATGCCAACTGTACAGTCATCGACGTATTTCCATCTATGTTGGGTGTCCATTAATGCGTCATTTATGAGGATGAGGAAGCACAGTGGTCCCATCTTGGTCCCTTGGGGGACCCCACAGGTTAGAGGGTGGAGGGAGGATGTCGTTCCCTGGTACCTCACTACCTGTTGACGTCCGGTCAGGAAGTCGGCTAGCCATGCTACCAAGTGTGGTTGGATCCCCAGTTGTATGGCTTTGGAGATGATGATGTTATGGTCAACAAGGTCAAACGCTTTCTTGAAGTCAATAAAGGTCAAGGCTAGAGAAGTATTGCGCTTGTCTAAGTGGCTGTGCAAGAAGTCCAGAAGATTAACAAGATAGTGAGTTGTGGAGGAGGATTTCATGTTGCCATACTGTTTTATATCGATTTGATCTTTAATTTTGTTGTATACTGAGTTAAAAACAAAACCCTCACGTGTGTGTGTGTGTGTGTGTGTGTGTGTGTGTGTGTGTGTGT
>NC_134793.1:42492549-42497549 GCF_046742065.1 Oratosquilla oratoria
AAGCTTTTGTTCTTGTATAACCTCTCTAGTATCTACTAAGTATTTCAGCGGCTTTGACCCATCGTTTTTCGCTCATATTTCCGAAATAAACATTCACATCAGCATGATATATTAGCACAGCCTAATTCACACCCTGCCCTAATTTTTGACGTTATAGTGCATTCACAAGTGTATTTAATTACGGCGTTTACTCTTGATATTAAGTGTGTCGTAGCCGACACCCGTGAAGTAAATCGAACAAGTGAAGTTGTGACGTCATCACAAAATACCTCGTGTATCCCATCCCATTGTGGTAGTAGCAGGTGGCACAGATGAGGGATTCATTGACTGTGCTACCCTGCCAAGAACAAAACAGGAGACAACCATGGTTAAATGAACAGCGCCCTATTCATTCGCTGGCTGACATCACAGCTTTTGCCGGTGCTCGTTGAGCCATCGGTGCTGGTGCTTGACAACGCACCCTACCACAGTCAGCTGACCGAGGAGACCCGTTGCCCCACCACTGCCACAAGAAAAGCGGAGATCGTGAAATGGTTGGAGTGCCGCAGCCTACCATTCCCACCACATGCTACGCGCCCTGAGTTGCTACTGATCTGCAAGGAGAACCGGCCCGAGCCACGCTACACGGTCGACGAAATTATCCGACCATGGGGTCATGAGGTCATCCAGAATTAAACGCCATCGAATAAGTGTGGGGTTGCATGAAGCAACACGTGCGTTCAACGTTGCAGCGGTTCACTCGGGCAGACCTGCACGCGCGGCTCCAGGAGGCAAAGCTTATCGCAACCAAGGAGGTGTGGGCGGGTACTGGGAGAAGGTCCAGATCGTTCGAAGAAGAGTACTGGTCATCGGACAACATACATGAAAGTGTGGAACCCGTCATCATCACCATGGACAGCGATGACGAGGATGAACTGTTTATCCATAGTGGTATGGAATGAAATAAAATGCATGTCCAGTTATTATCATAATTTCCCTATCCAGCATATATATAAACTTGTTATTGAATTCCCTCTCCGGGTGCATGGTATTCAATTATTATTACATTTTTTTTAGAGAGAGAGAGAGAGAGAGAGAGAGGAGAAGGAGGAGGAGGAGGGAGGAAATGGGGAGGAAGGAGGGAAGGGGAGGAGGATGGGATACACGAGGTAGTTTGTGATGACGTCACAACTTCACTTGTTCGATTTACTTCACGGGTGTCGGCTGCGAGACATTTGATGTCAAGAGTAAACGCCGTAAATAGATACACTTGTGAATGCACTATAACGTCAAAAATTAGGGCAGAGTGTGAATTAAGTTGTGCTAATATATTATGCTGATGTGAATGGTTATTTCGGAAATATGAGCGAAAAACGATGGGTCAAAGCCGCTGAAATACTTAGTAGTTTACATAACACAGATACATCATTCTTTTGTGCGGACGACGATAAAGAAATCATCTTAAGAACCTGTTGTATATATAAAAGGTTTTGTATTGTTATTGGTTTTTTGATATGAGAATCTTCATATGATACATTATTGCTTTTAGCACACACACGCAAACACAGACACACAGACACGCGCATAAACAGACACATACACACACACACACACACACACACACAGAATTATGAAAGGGATGGAAGTCTTCGACAGATATGATTTATTAAAGTGGGATACGAGAGAAAACTAAAAAACATGAAAAGAAACTCAAAAAGGATAGTTACAGAAGAGATATAAAAAAGAATAGTTTCCACATAGTGGTTCGTGGATATTTGAAACAAATTGGATAAGGCAACAGAATGTGCATAGACTATGCAAGAATTGAAGAACAAATTTGATGCTGAAAGATACAAAGACGGGTCACTACGAGCATAGCTCCCTTCCCGTATAATACGACTAGGTAAAGACAACTAGGTAAACACACACACACACACACACACACACACACACACACACACACACACACACACACACACACACACACACACACACACACACACACACACACACACACACACACACACACACCTCTCATGGCGCTGTGGTTAGAGCTCTGGCCTGCCACTACGGAGGTCCGGGGTCGATCCTCGCCCGGGGCTGAAATAATATCAGTATCGCAGCGCTGAGGGGTGTTACTCCAACTCTCGTGGGCGGGGAGTTGGGGGTGTGTGTGTGTGCAAGGTCATAGCATTACCCATAGATCGGACCTACGAGCTCTGAGCTCTCTTCCAGGAGGGAAATAGCTGTCGATCACGAGTCCAACACGTGATCCAAAGACCAAGTGAATACACGACACAGCACTCCTTTCAAATTACCTGCCCCAACAGTCCATAAAGCGCATAGGCTCTTCACCTTGATATACGCATTGACAAAGTAACATGTATGGGACAAGCTGCATATTGAATAAGAAAATCTACTTAGAGAAAGACACAATTATTTTTTTTTTTTATATATAAATTTCCCATGCTCTATGTTGGCGAAGACCGTCTCCTCGTTACCCACGAGAAATCAAAAACCCCAGAAGGAGATTCGGAGAATTTCGACAAGAAGTTTGTTCGGTTTATAGGACGTGAATGATGAGGTACTGTCACATAAATTCTTGGAAAACATCTTGTCAAACATCCTGACTCGCCATTCCTATTGCTTGTCTCCATTCACGAGCGCATGTGTGTATGTGTATTTACCAAGTTGTATTTTACGGGACGAGAGCTATGCTCGTAGTGACCCATTTTTATATCTCTCCAGTTTATTCTTAAAATCGTGTATAGTTTTGGCACTCACTGTTTCTCCTTTTAGTTTGTTCCAGACATCAATCACACTATGAGGGAAGCTATTCTTTTTCAGGTCTCTTCTGTAACTGTCATTCTTTAGTTTCTTTTCGTGTCCTCTTGTTTCTCTTCTGTCCTATTTTGATAAGTCATCTCTATCGAGAATTTCCATCCCTTTCATAATTCTGTAATGGTTAATCAAATCACCTCTTTCTCTTCTCTGTCCCAGTGTCGATAGTTGTAATTTCTCCAATCTTTGTTCATATGTCAAATTTGATGGTGTAGGTGCCATTTTTGTCGCTGCTCTTTGGATTCTTTCTAATTTTCTTATGTTCTTTTTTGTGCTAGGTGCCCATAGTGTTACAGCATACTCTAGTTTAGGTCTTATCAGTGTAACCACTATTTTCTTTGCCATTTCTTCATCCATGTAGTCGAAGGCCACTTTCATTGATCTTAATAAGTTAAAAGTCTCTCCAAATGATTTATTGGCATGTTTATCAGGTGTCAAGTCACTTGCGATGATCACTCCCAAGTCCCTTTCTGAATCGACTTCTTTGACTTCCCTGTTTCCAATTTCATATTGACCCGATAATCTATTTTTGCTTTTTCCAAATTCCATTATGCTAAATTTCTTAATGTTGAAGTTCATCTCGCATCTCTTACTCCATTCCCATATTTTTTCTAGGTCTTCTTGTAGCGATCTGCAATCTCATTCTGTTCTTACTCTCTTGAGTAATTTGGCATCGTCAGCAAAGAAGTTCATGTAACAATTTACTTCCTCATCCATATCATCTATATATATGGCAAACATTAAAGGAGCCAATACAGAGCCTTGCGGGACGCCACTCTTCACATCTTCCCAGTTCGAATTCTTGTCTCTAAGTACCACTCTCATTTTTTCCCAGTTAAGAAGTCCTTCATCCATTCCAGTAGCTTACCTTGTATTCCTCCTATTATTTCAATTTTTCCTATTAATTTTTTATGTGGTACTTTGTGAAATGCCTTCTGCAAGTCTAAGAAGGCGCAATCTGCCCAGCCATCTCTTTCTTGTATTATCTCAATTAATCTCGAGTAAAAACATATTAAGTTTGTGGTACACGATCTTCCACTTCTAAAGCCAAATTGTTTAGGGTTAACTATTTTATTTTCTTCCAAGTGTTTGGTCCATTTGTTTCTGATGATTTTTTCGCATATTTTTGCTACTGTGCTTGTAGGGGATACCAGTCTGAAATTTGCAGGATCTTCTTTGTTTCTTCCTTTGTATATGGGTACTATGTTTGCATCATTCCAATTTTGCGGTACCTTTCCTTCTTTGAGTGAGAAGTCTATTATCTTGTAAAATTTGTCTGTCAGTTCGTCTATACACTCTCAGTATCCAATTTGCAATTTCATCCGGTCCATGCGATTTCCTAACATCTAGGTTTTTTATTTGGTCTCTTATTTCTTTCTGTTATCTTTATTTCTTTCATTTTGGGGATCTTTCTTGCTGTCCATCTTCCCACGTTTGTGAGCTCTTAATTGTAAAAACAGACTTGAAATGTCTGATCGTAACTTCTGCCATTTCTGTGTCATCCATATATTCTTTATCTCCTTCACACAGTTTTACTATTTCATGTTTATCCTTTAGTTTGTCATTTATATATCTGTAAAAGAGTATAGGTTGATTCTTACATTTGTCTATAATATCTTTTTCATAATTTATTTTTTCTTTCCTGCGTATATTCACATATTTGCGCGCGCGCGCACATGTGTGTGTGTGTGTGTGTGTGTGTGTGTGTGTGTGTGTGTGTGTGTGTGTGTGTGTGTGTGTGTGTGTGTGTGTGTGTGTGTGTGTGTGTATGTGTGTGTGTGTGTGTGTGTGTGTGTGTGTGTGTGTGTGTGTGTGTGTGTGTGTGTGTGTGTGTGTGTGTGTGTGTGTGTGTGTGTGTGTGTGTGTGTGTGTGTGTGTGTGTGTGTGTGTGTGTCTGTGTGTGTGTGTGTGTGTGTGTGTGTATGTGTGTGTGTGTGTGTGTGTGTGTGTGTGTGTACGCGCGTGTGGGTAGGTGTGGGTGTGCGCGCGTGTGTGTAAAGTAATGATAATAACAAACGGTTTATTGAGTTAACAGTGACACAGTGATACACTAACAATGTACAATTTGAGTTAATTATACGACTAGCTAATTGTATGGACGGAATGGCGATGTTTTTGAAATAGTCAGTCCTCAACGCTCTACTGGGCACGAGTTTATTGTTGTGCCTTATGGAGTGGCG
>NC_134793.1:42507549-42510049 GCF_046742065.1 Oratosquilla oratoria
CTAGCGTGCAGCCGCCTTTACGGTGACAATAACGGTGGTAATCTTAAAGAAATATATTTCCTTATATAAAGCTTATATAAATCCTTGGAAGGGAAAGATTTATATAAGGAATATTTTTGTCAAGAATACCGCCGTAAGAATCTTACGGTGGTATTATAAAAAAAAAAAAAATCCTTAAATAAATCTTTCCCTTCCAAAGATTTATGTAAGTTCTATATAAGGAAAGATTTTTTTAAGAATACCACCGTAAGACTCGTCTAATTAGGAGGACCTTGTATGAAAACATCACCATGAAGACCAACTAGGCAACAAGACCCTTGTATTTCGACTACTCACCATCACTTCTATCCCAAAGGCCTCAACACTAATCCTGGGTTCAGGGAGGTGAAAGGACCCATCAGGGACTCTGGTTTGGGGCCGTCGACAGCCACTCAAGAAGTACTCAAACGAGAGAAATCCCATTACCGACCATTCCCCCCCCCCCCCCACCCATTCGGCCATCTTGTTAATATGACCGTTTTACGGCCAGATTCGGATCGCTAATGCGGCCATTCGCAGCATGCGACTTATTGTTCCGTTGGGCCAGCGCGCGTGCACACACACACACACACACACACACACACACACACACACACACACACACACACACACACACACACACACACACACACACACACACACACACACACACACACACCTCGTGGCGCTGTGGTTAGAATTCTCGCCTGCCATTATACGGTGGTCCGGGTTCGACTCCCGCCGAGGTTTAAATAATTTCAGTAACGCTGTGCTGCGGGGTGTTACTCCAACTCTCGTGGGCTTGGAGTTGGGTATGTATGTGCGTATAAGATCACAGTATCACACACACACACACACACACACACACACACACACACACACACACACACACACACACACACACACACACACACACACACACACACACACACACACAAACACACACACACAGGATTCTACGGAAGTTACACTGAAGGTGTGGTTTCTTGATCCCCGTCTGAGTGCGGTGAGCCTCTGCAAGCGCACGCAGAAGAATATGCCGCTCTGACGCTTCGAGGTTCGATTCCGCAGTGTGGCTCGGGTTCGAACTTAGTGGTTAATGGCGGCTTGCTTGCCCTGGCTTTTCGGGCACATGCAGCTAAGAGCCATTTTTTTCAAGTTTGTTCCTTTTCACTTTGGCCAAAGGCTGTATTCAGGTCTCCGGACTGCTCATAACAATCATCCCGTGAACCTGCATGCGATGCAATTTTTTTTTTTTTTTTTTTTTTTTTTTTAAAGTACGTACCCTGGTATGACAAAGCTTGGGGAGGGGAAGAAGAAGAAGAAAAAGAAGAAAGAGGAGAAGAAGAAGAAGTAGAAGGAGAAGAAGAAGGAGAAGAAGGAGAAGAAGAAGAAGAAGAAGAAGAAGAAGAAGAAGAAGAAGAAGAAGAAGAAGAAGAAGAAGAAGAAGAAGAAGAAGATGATGAAGATGATGAAGAAGAAGAAGAAGAAGAAGAAGAAGAAGAAGAAGAAGAAGAAGAAGAAGAAGAAGAAGAAGAAGAAGAAGAAGAAGAAGAAGAAGAAGAAGAAGAAGAAGAAGAAGAAGAAGAAGAAGAAGAAGAAGAAGAAGAAGAAGAAGAAGAAGAAGAAGTAATGGAGAGAAAAAATCGTATTTTCGATTCAAAATTTAACAAAGGGACTAGTCCATTAGGAGGACTGAAGCACGACCACTACAGCCCATGAGCCGAACCCGCTACTTCCAGTTCCACCATAACTCCTTCCCCCTATGAAACCAGCTCTCTTCTGGGGGCTTTTCTCTCTGCCCTTATGCACCCTTCCTTCCACATCACAATGGTCAGTCACCCATCGAATAAACGTTTCCCCGTCCCAGGTGATACCGTGGAGGGCTGTTTCCCTTTATCGCTAATAGAACGTAAGCGGAAACGTTTCCCGTAGGCCCCTCAACGAGCATATCTTGTGGGTCCCTCAATGACGATCTTTGCCGCAATAGCTCCTTTGTCGAGAGGACGAGAACCGTTTTCAATGACGCGGCGTTCTTACTCTACTTCGGAGACTTCAATAACCAACGCCCTCGTCTCCCTCCCTCCCTCCCTCCCTCCCTCCCTCCCTCTCCCTATTCTTTCCCTCCGTCGGCTGGAAATGGAATTAGATTTTACCACCTTCGGTACCTAGCGAACTATTTACGGTTCATTCTGGTGAACGGTATTACATCCCTCAGTTCTAGAATAATATTAATTGAGTTGAAGACAAAAAAGAATAATGTCTATTATATTTTGGAAGTTGTAATCAGGAAAGTATGTTGATTATGTAAGCGTGGGTGAGAAGACGTGCCCGTTAAAGAACAGCTTCAGGCAAGCGATGGACGAAGGAGACGGTGGAAGAACATCCCACCAGGAGACTTTCTGATCCATAACGGAGATCGGAATGTTGCCCATGACCAGGTTGATACATTTTCCAAAAGCGACCTCGGCAGGAACTTCGA
>NC_134793.1:42525049-42530049 GCF_046742065.1 Oratosquilla oratoria
ATAAGTAAATAATAGATAAATAAATGAATAAATAAAAATAAACTTCCGCTATGAAGTTTCTCCCCTCCGATGGAATAAAATCAGCTGGCGTCAGCCAAACTAAAATGTTTTGTTTTGGTTATGAAATGTACTTCACCGCTGCTTCTATCCTTATGGGTAATCTCGCGCTCCAGTTGTACATTATTGTCTTAGATTCCATTTGGTGGTCTAGTTTATATATGGGTATAAAGAGTCCCTCTCTCTCTCTCTCTCTCTCTCTCTCTCTCTCTCTCTCTCTCTCTCTCTCTCTCTCTCTCTCTCTCTCTCTCTCTCTCTCTCTCTCTCTCTCTCTCTCTCTCTCTCTCTCTCTCTCTCTCTCTCTCTCTCTCTCTCTCTCTCTCTCTCTCTCTCTCTCTCTCTCTTTTATAGGAAGGATAGAGATCCAAATACCATTTCACTTCGGAGAAGTGCAGGTAAACCTACTTGTGGTCTAATTAGAACGGGAACCATTGAGAACCAAGCTGATCCTTGTTGAATGAGGACACAGAAAGGACCAGAAGCCCAAGAAATTGCAAACCTAATATTAATCTTAACTATGTGGGGCTTTAACAAGGGTGATACAGTCAAGCTCTTCATATTAAGACAACAGGGCAGGACTCGTAGCAATGGATTTAAAGGGGACAAATTTATGTTCAAGAAGGAAGTGAGCGCTGAAAATACTTGATGTTTTAAGGGAAGATTAGATAACTTTATGGATAAAGATGACAGGTGATAAGGGATATGGAACTGCCTAGTGTAGGCCTTATGGTCTCCTGGAGTCTCCTTTATTCTCATATTGTATAGACAGGTATTGGAAGACGAGGAAAGACGAGGTAACGGCACCTTCAAAGTTCCGTGTCTCCCTCTCCCATTAATTATAGTAAATGATAGAGGATTGTCCAGCCTACTGATGAACTCCCCCCCCCGTGACTACTTAAGGCTGTTAGAACTTGATATACTGAAGGGAAATAATTCTCCTCCAGCATATCAAATGACACTCTGTGTTTTTTTATTTATCTGTTTATTTATTCATTTTATTTTATTTTATTTTATTTTATTTTATTTTATTTTATTTTATTCTATTTTACTTATTTTTATTTCATTTTATCTATTTATTTATCTAATTTATTTATTTATTTATTTTTGAGAAAACAAAATAGTTTGTCATAGTTATTTTTATGACGGGAAAAGTTTTGAAGATAGGAGGTACCGTCGATGAATCGGAGGTTGAAGGAAAAATATCCCAGTGTGATAACCAATTTAACCAATAGTTAAATACCAACAATCAAATTGTACCCATAACTCTACCTGAAGAAGGCTCAGTTGTGCCGAAATCCGGATCGAAGATAATGAGCGCCTATGGACACCTACTGAGATAATACCAGCGGTTCTTAACATTACAAAGGATTGCAAAGGCGGAGCATGCCGACAGGAGACCTTATGGTTCATATCTAGGTCGGATGCGAAAAAAATAATAAATAAGTAAATAAATAAATAAAAACTATAATAAAGTAAATATCAAATTAAATACATAAATAAATGCATGGGTATAGTTAGGTAGTAAACAAACAGGTAAATAGTAAATAATAATAAATTGACATATAACTAATAATAAATGAGAATCAAACAGACAAATGATAACAAAACAAAAACAAATAATATAAAATAAATGATAATCATTACCCCCAAGAGGTAGGTACGGGGAGGGGGGGGGGTACGAGGCACGATAGCCAGTGCATGACACTGTATATTTACAATGAGAAAGCAATGGAAGGTTTGTTTCACTAATCCTTTTCATAGGTTTGCATTGCATTTACAGTATTGGATGGGGGTACCAGAAGTTCTTCTGAGATATCAAGGGTCCGAAAAAGGTTCAGAACCACTGGGTTAGACCCTGTACAACGGTGAATAGTTAGAACCAAAGAAACTATCTACAAGGAAATAGTCAATGCAGAAAGTAGCATCACCTTTAACAAAAATTGTCTATTAGATGTAGTGGTTGGACGCTACCAACATTTTTAACGATTCCGATACAAGTTCCAATACTGCTTCAAACTTTCGATTCCGATAAATGGTTGATAAATCTACTTTCTTCATGGAGTATTTGTTTCCCAAGCCAAGTGCAGGGCCAGGAAATAACCATGAATTATAATTATTGCAGGTATCGGAAACGTACTCGTTTCGGAATCGGAAGTTTAGAGCAATATCGGAACACGTATCGGGATCGGAAATTCAGAACAATATCGGGACTCGTATCGGAATCGGAAATTTAGAACAGAATCGGGACTTATATCGGAATTGTTCAAAGTTCTGGTATCGTCCAGGCAATAGAATTTAGAAGACTTGCTGCCTCTCTACACTTGCTTTAGGAGTAGATAAGTGGAAGTGATTTGTTTCCCAAGCCAATTGCAGGGCCTGGGAATAACCATGAATTATAATCATTGTATGTATCAGAATCGGACTCGTTTCGGAATCGGAAGTTTAGAGCAATATCGGAACTTGTATCGGGATCGGAAATTCAGAACAATATCGGGACTCGTATCAGAATTGGAAATTCAGAACAGTATCGGGACTTATATCGGAATTGTTCAAAGTTCTGGTATCGTCCAGGCAATAGAATTTAGAAGACTTGCTGCCTCTCTACACTTATTTTAGGAGTAGATAAGTGGGCGTGATGTGAAGGAGCTCGAAGCCAAGGACAATATGGAAGATGGTGAGATTGTTGCTGGTTTTTCCTTCATCCTAATTTCAAAACCCGGATGGGTTATCGCACTAGGCTATTCTTCCTCCAACCTCCAATTAATCGATGCTATCACCTACCTCCAGGACCTTTTTCCACCGTAAAATCACTATGGCAAACTATTCTGTTTTCTAAGACCGCGGGCTGCATATTTGTTCCAACAGGAGAAAAAATAGGTCAATGTGATAACGCCTTTAAAGATTTTTGTCTCCTTCTTCTTGGGTAGAAGTCGAGATGTAGAGGATTGGGGGACACTTCCCCCTCTCTACGGACATTTTAGCTTTATACTTCTCTTTTTCCCTTTTCTGAAACTTTTTGTAATATATAGGTACAAAAACATCCACACTCTCCAGTCATCAAAATAGACCCAGGTGGTACCAATGTTTTTTTTTTTTTTTTTTTTGCACGATTTTTCATTCTGTTTTTACGACAGCCATGATGCGCAAGTTGGGCTTTTATTGTTTGGCGTTCAACGTCTAATGTCTTGAGATGTTTTACTTCGATCGCAGTTTCGATGTTATGGTACGGGTGACTGTAACAGTAGCGATTTAATCTTCTCTACGATTTATCAATCATAGCATTCCCAGCTGGGATTTTGGATGCCCATAGATCCTAGCCTGATAAGGAACAGAACTCTTGTCTCTAATGCCTCCGTTTCTACTTCCTCCTCTCCTTTTAAAGAGCTTTACTCCTTCTTCCTCCTCTTCCTTCTCCTCCTTCTCCTCCTCCTCCTCCTCCTTTCCCTCCTTCTCCTCCTCCTCCTCTTCCTTTCCCTCCTCCTCCTTCTCCTCCTCCTCCTTTCCCTCCTCCTCCTCCTCCTTCTCCTCCTCCTCCTTCTCCTCCTCCTCCTTTTCCTCCTCCCCCTCCCCCTCCTCCTCGTTTCCTGCAACACCTCATTCTCTTTTTTGCCCCTACACTCCCCCTCCTCATATTTCGTAACACCTCATTCTCGCCTTCGTCCTTACTCTCTTCGTCTTCCTCCTACTCCTCTTCTTCTTCCTCTTCTTCCTCCTCCTCTTCTTTTTCCGCAGAACCTTAGTCTCCTTTTCATCCTTATTCTCTTCTTCCTCATTTTCTCCTTTCCTCTTCCTGTTTCTATTATTATTTCTTCCACAGTGACAACTCGTACCTCTTGCAGAATTATTAGTTTTTCTTTCCCTTTTTTCCCTTTCATTGACCCTCTACTCCTTCCCCTACTCATCTTCCTTCTCTTCCATATTTTCCTTCTAACTTCATCTCTTGTTTTTCGTTTTCATCTTCCTTCTCTTCGATATTTTCCTTCTAACTTCATCTCTTGTTTTTCGTTTTCATCTTCCTTCTCTTCGATATTTTCCTTCTAACTTCATCTCTTGTTTTTCGTTTTCATCCTCCTTCTCTTCGATATTTTTCTTTTAATTTCATCTATTGTCTTTCGTTCTCATCTTCCTTCTCTTCGATATTTTCCTTCTAACTTCATCACTTGTTTTTCGTTTTCATCTTCCTTCTCTTCGATATTTTCCTTTTAACTTCATCTCTTGTTTTTCGTTTTCATCCTCCTTCTCTTCGATATTTTCCTTCTAACTTCATCTCTTGTCTTTCGTTTTCATCTTTCCACTTCACTTCACTCTTTCCCTTCACTTCTTACCTTCACCTCTTCTTCCCTCTTCTCCTCTCCCATATATTCCCATTTTTAAATATTCTTCAACTTCCTTTCTTTTCTTTGTCCCTTTTCTTCATCTTTTTTCGCTCCTCCTTTCGTTCACCTCCCCCTCTTCCTCCTTCCCCAACTGCCTCCATTTTTTTTATCGTCTTCCTCTCCTTCCTTTCCTTCTCTTTCTACCCCTTTCTTCCTACTTTCTCGTTCCTCTCCCCTTTCGTCCACCCTTTACATGTCCACCTCTCTCTCTCCTCTAAGGTCTCTGGATGTATCCACATCTCCATCTCGCTCTAATCCAAAAAGAAAAAGAAATTTAAGTAAGAAGAACCTAAAAAAAAGTAAAGGTACCAAGGGACCGATGACGTTGCCTTCTCCCTCAATGCCACAATTTAGACACCGATATGTTGATCTTCATGCTAAATCAAGGACCACTGGCAGCAAGCCATGCATCAAATAGTGATCAGAGTTGACCACTGATGGTGGGGGAGGAGAAGGGAGGGGGGATGGAAATAGACTCATGATCACGGGAGCTTGAAGGGAAGTCAGGTTTAGTTAGCTGTGTCGATATATATATATATATATATATATATATATATATATATATAT
>NC_134793.1:42545049-42552549 GCF_046742065.1 Oratosquilla oratoria
CCTTCATTCCCTCACTGTTCTCTCACTCTATATATCTCACACTGACACATAAAAACCTAAATGTTCTAACACAGACTTACACTGCACAAGCATATAAACATTATGACTGTGCAAGGTTATTGATTACGTTTAACGCACTCACGCGCGTGTGCACACATACAAACGCACGCACACACACACACACACACACACACACACACACACACGCATAGATACTTGGAATAGCTTAGAAAGTGATATAACCATACATGAATTAAAGTTTAAACATGAATACTGGAAATCAAAGACATAAGTTAAGTTGGAACAGCACATGAATTAGGCTGGATATGATAAAAATGGAGAGTAGGAAACGGGATCCAACGAACGTTGTTCCTTTCCTATATACTACAATTAGGACTCTATATGCATTTCGTAACATCTGATAATAATTTCGCAAGCCTCATTTTCTTAAAAATAAAATGGAAAGGAGAGACAGCACCGCCATACTGGACGGCCACGAATTCGCGGCTTCGTTCTGCCAAAGACAAAATTTCGAAACGGAACAATGCGAAGTTCTTCTCGAAATAAGTTTGAGTCAACAAGAGTCCCTCGCTTCCCTCGATGGTTCACCGACCTCTCTGATTAACCTGCGAAGTTCCCGTTGGCGGAATACGCCGCTTCTCCGAAAAGCAAACTTGTGTTGCATACATGCGGCATGCGGCTTCATGGGCGAGGATTTTGATCTCGCACTTGGAAGCTTCGGACAGGCTACTGTAGTGTTGTATCATTATCATTAATATTCCTCCTCCTCCTCCTCCTCCTCCTCCTCCTCCTCCTCCTCCTCCTCCTCCTCCTCCTCCTCCTCCTCCTCCTCCGTTTTTCTCACACTCATCCTCCTTTTCCGTCTATTGGCATTTACTCTTCATAATTCCTTTCTCGTCTTTCACCTGTTCCTCATAATGATTTTATTTTTCAATTTACATTTCGTCATTTCTGTTTATTTCTTCTCCCTGATCTCCTCCTTTTTTTAAACTCACTAAAATACTGAATCGTACCCCATCTGTCTCCACCATCTACCTTTTCTCATCCCCTTACAGTCGGTTCTTGAAATACGAGTCTCCTCTAGGTGTAGCGTGACTAGATAACCTCCTACATATTACTTACTCCTTTCCTCCTTCTCCTATCTCTCTCTCTCTCTCTCTCTCTCTCTCTCTCTCTCTCTCTCTCTCTCTCTCTCTCTCTCTCTCTCTCTCTCTCTCTCTCTCTCTCTCTCTCTCTCTCTCTCTCTCTCTCTCTCTCTCTCTCTCTCTCTCTCTCTCTCTCTCTCTCTCTCTCTACCTCTCTCTCTCTCTCTCTCTCTTTGTCTCTCTATCTCTCTTTTTCTTTTTTTTCCCACGCCTTTCCTAACTCTAGCTCTAACTCTAACCAACTCTAACCTAACTCTAACCTAACTCTAACTCTCTTCTTACTTCCCTCCCTCACTACACTACCTCTTAATGCTCTTTTTTTCTCTCTTCGCATTCCTCCCACTCTTGATATCATTTAAACTTTCTCCCAGCTTCTTCATTCCTTTTTCCATTATTTATATCAACATGTCTACTCTTTCTTTTCTTCTCTTCACTATCACTGTTGTCAATGTATAAAAATGATCCAACATTCGTTCGTCGATCTCTTTGCAGTTCCAGAAGATACGTTCATTCTGGTCTTCGATCTTGTGGATCTCACCTTCACACAAATCAAAACTTCGGAAACTGTTGCCGAACTCATGTGATCTAAGACATTTCAAGTTTGGAAGTTATTAGCCAAATTTCCTAGTCTCAGTATGCAACCCGGATTCATTTCACTGCAAGTACATTAGTACAAAGACACCACAGCATGGTGACGTCATCGTTTCTTTAATTGCAATCGGAAGTGTGAAGGGATTAGTGGGAAAGCTGCCGAGAATCTGTCGATAGAATCATTACAGACGAGAATAACTAAAACGATGCAAAGATTTAGAAATTTTTCATTTGAAGACAGACTTAGGCACGTTCACTTACACTCTTTGAAAAGAGGAGGAGTGCGGGGTGATTTAATAGAGGTATTCAAATGGGTCAAGGACTTTAATAATGGTATTATTAGGGAATTGGTAAATGTGAAGGAGGACGGGGAGGGAAAGGTAGTTGCAGTGGGACGCACTAAAAAAATGACAGTGATGAGTGAGGAAAAAAGAGGAGAAATAAGGAAAGATGAGGTGAAGGCGGTTGTTAAGATGATGAGAGCAGGCAAGGCACCTGGGTTGGATGGATGTCATGCAGAATGTCTAAAGTAGGTACAGTGATGGTGGACTGGCTGGTGAGGTTATTTAATGTTTGTTTAAGAGAGGGAAGAGTGCCGGAGGACTGAAGGAGTGCCTGTATAGTTCCACTTTATAAGGGAAAAGGGGACAAGTTTGAGTGTAGTAGTTTCAGAGGGATCAATTTGTTAATTAAGTGTAGTTGGGAAGAGGATAGGGAGAGGAACAGAGGGAGTAATTGGTGAAGAACAGTAGGGGTTTAGGACAGGTAGGGGTTGTGTGGATCAGATTTTTGTGGTAAGACAGATATGTGAGAAAGCTTTAAGTAAAGGTAAGGGTGTTTTTTTTTGGGGGGGTGGGAGGCTTTAATGGATTTGGAAAAGGCTTATGATAGGGTATACAGGAAGGCACTGTAGGAGGTATTGCAGATATATGGGATAGGAGGAAAGCTTTTAAAAGTAGTCAAGAGTTTTTACGAGAGTAGTAGAATTTGTGTTAGAATTAGAAATGGAGAGAGTGATTTGAGGTAAAGGTGGGACTTCGTAAGGGATGTGTTATGTCGCCTTGGCTGTTCAATTTATATATGAATGGGGTGGTGCGAAAGGTAAATGCATGGATAGTGGGTCTGGGATCGGAGATGATTAAAGAAAATGGAGAAAAGTGGGAGATAAGCCAGTTGTTGTTTGCTGACGACACTGTATTTGTAGCAGGATCAGAGGAGGGATTAAGGAATTTAGTAACAGAGTTTGGGAGGGTGTGCGAAAGAAGGAAGCTGGAGATAAATGTTGGTAAAAGTAAGGTGATGAGATGTACAAGGGGAAGAGTGGCAGCAGACTGGAGGTGAGTATTATGGGAGAGAGACTGGAGGGAGTGGATATTTTTAGATACTTGGATGTGAATGTGGCGAGTGGAGGTGGAGGTAGAATGTAAATTGAGAGAAACAAGTAAATGCCTTGGGGGATTAAAAAGTGTAATGAGGAATACACATTTGGGAATGGATGCTAAGAGGAGATTTAAGAAGGAGTGATAGTATCGACACCACTGTATGGGGCAGAAACATGGAACATAAGAGACGAAGAGAGTAGGAGTTTTAATGTGTTTGAGATGTGGAGCTTGAGATGTATGGTAGGGGCTATTAGGCTGCATAGAGTGAGATGCGAAAAGGTGAGGAGGAGAACGGGGGTGGAAAGGGAGTTGGGAGATAGGAGTTGATGAAAAAGTATTAGGATGGTTTGCACAAATGGAAAGAATGAGTGAAGAAAGATTATTAAAAGAGGTGTGGAAGCCAGAGGTGGAAGGAGTAAACATGAGGGGGAGACCAAGGATTAGGTGGAAGGATGGGTCAAAAGGGGCATTGGAAAAGAGAGGCATGTCTATTGAGGAAGGTCGGGAGAGGACAGAAGATAGGGGTGAATGGAAAAGGGTTGTGTATAAATGATGCTGTGATGCATAAAGGGGAATGGGTGGGGGATGGGGGTGAGGCAGTATGTGTGAAAAATAGTTTGACGCAGTCCGAAGGGATTTCTCCCCGTCAACTCCATTTCTGAATGAGAGGACGGAGAGGGTGTCGTGATTTAGTGAAGCGGCCTTGCTGTGCATGTGCTGTGTCTTGCAACATTACTTCTGACCCATATGTGTATATACACATAGGGTCTAGGCGAATTTACCGACAACAATTCACATATACATACATACATACACACACACACACATATATATACATATATATATATATATATATATATATATATATATATGTATATATATATATATATATATATATATATATATATATATATATGCATATATATACTGCATAGTTCAGGTATTGTCTTATACTCTCTCTTTCTCCATAAATCCATGTCACTAGGCAAGAAGAAATACGCTTATCATGTTATCCAATATATATTTTTTTCCTACAGTTAATGTTTGTGTGCAAATGCGGACTCAATTTAAACGAAATTGGTAGAACCGATTTTTGTCCACCCTCGTAATAACCTCCCTCTGTTGGAAGAAGGAAGATAGACGAGGTTATCTAGCAAGGTTAAGCAGGCGTGTTCACCTTATCTAATTACTTCCTTTGAAAGATGCGGAAATGGTTACAATGCTTTATGCTGTTAAACGAAAACATTTGATGTCCTGTCCAAAGATGAATAAGCTGTCAAGACAAGCGCAATCAAAGAGTTAAAAAGAAAAAATAAATCAAAGAGATTTTTAGTTGGAAGGTATGCATCGTACATCATACACTGTAAAAAAGATTTTTTTTTTTCTGAAAACGACTAGTGGCAGGGAGAAAAAGGCTATGGAGACAATACAATATATCGCTTAGATTTTTTCAATATCAAATAATGCTACGAGTATGATAACACAACAATACCTGCTCCGGTCACTACTATCCTCACACCTTAATAAAATCTCTCAGATGAAAATAAATAAATAAATAAATATATATATATATATATATATATATATATATATATATATATATACATATATATATATACATATATGTGTGTATATATATATATATATATATATACACATACATGTGTGTGTGTGTGTGTGTGTGTGTGTGTGTGTGTGTGTGTGTGTGGTGTGTGTGTGTGTGTGTGGTGTGTGTGTGTGTGTGTGTGTGTGTGTGTTTGTGTGTGTGTGTGTGTGTGTGTGTGTGTGTGTGTGTGTGTGTGTGTGTGTGTGTGTGTGTGTGTGTGTGTGTGTGTGTGTGTGTGTGTGTGTGTGTGTGTGTGTGTGTGTGTGTGTGTGTGTGTGTGGTGTGTGTGTGTGTGTGTGTGTGTGTGTGTGTGGTGTGTGTGTGTGTGTGTGTGTGTGTGTGTGTGTGTGTGTGTGTGTGTGTGTGTGCGTGTATGTATACAGATAGATAGATAAATAAATAGATAAACAAATAAATCACACTGTCAAATATAGCGTGAATAACATCAGAAAGAATGTATTAAGATTGTTTAAACTGAATATACTTATTAGTCTGGCATATGTCATTGTTCTGCCTGACAAAACATAATTCAACTTGTATAAGGGGCATCTCTCTACTCCCAAGACCAAAGGGAACATTTTGATTTATCAGTGCTATAAATACTTGTGTGTAATTGTGTAAGGTCACGGCACTACCTATAGATCAAACAATATATGATTTATCAGTGCTATAAATTCTTGTGTGCAATTGTGTAAGGTCACGGCACTACCTATAGATCGAACAATATATGATTTCTCAATTCTTATCGAGGAAGGTAATAACTGTCAATCACGATTCAAGCATGTGATACAAGACCAAGGTGAATCACACACAAATAATCAAGCAAACATATGTACCCGCACACGCACACACACACACACACACACACACACACACACACACACACACACACACACACACACACACACACACACACACACACACACACACACACACACACACACACACACACACACACACACACACGACTCGGTGGCGCAGTTGGTAGAGCGCTGAACTGTCACCCTAGTGGCCCGTAGTTCTTGGTTCGAATCCTGCCCAGGGCCGAAATTATTTCGGTACCGCTGCGCTTCGGGTCGTTACTCTGACTCTCGTGGGCGGGGAGTTGGGTGTGTGTGTGTGTGTAAGGTCATAGCATTACCCATAGATTGGACCTACGAGCTCTGAGCTCTCTTCCAGGAGGGAAATAGCTGTCGATCACGAGTCCAACACGTGATCCAAAGACCAAGTGAATACACACACAAGCACACATACACACACACACATACACACACGTAGAACAAACATTTCACTGGGGAAAAGAAATAGATGAAGTGACTGGCAGACACTTCAAGAGGTTTCATCTTTCAATGATCAAATTTCCCTCGAGAGTCTTTCCCTACCTTCCGAGTCGTTGCGAACTCTGGCACAATTTCGATTATTTCTGCTACATTACACAAGCGGTTAAGGGATGATGATGATGATGATGATGATGATGATGATGATGATGATGATGATGATGATGATGATGATGATGATGATGATGATGATGATGATGATGATGATGATGATGATGATGATGATGATGATGATGATGATGATGATGATGATGATGATGATGATGATGATGATGATGATGATGATGATGATGATGATGATGATGATGATGATGATGATGATGATGATGATGATGATGATGATGATGATGATGATGATGATGATGATGATGATGATGATGATGATGATGATGATGAAAAAGAAGAAGAAGACGAAGACGACGACGATAACAATGACGATGCTAATATGAACAACGACGAGAACGATGGCAATTCTAATAGCGTAGACGATGAAGTTTCTTACCAAAAGGCAACAACGATAACAACAACAACAACTTTGACGACGACGATGTCGTCAAGGCTCAAAGTAGCGTATTCAACACGGGAAAATCCGACAACAAGGACGATAATCAAGCAACTGACAACGAGCTCATGAGCCTTGTAATTAGACGTCCGATTCCAGGAAGCGAAAGAAACACAAAATGCAGCCTGGAAGCTTGAATTAACCCAATCAGGACAAGAAGGGGGAAGCCCCTTTTGATGTGAATCGAAGTTAGACCAAAATTTCCAGATTACAAAACTCTCGGAGCGTTTTATATTCCCACCTCCGCCCCCAAAGACTGGAAAACACTTCATCTTCTTTCATCTAGCTTCTGAATTTTCAATCTGTGTTCATGCATTCGTATACCAAAACATTATAATGACTCTGTTTTTTGTTTTTTAGTTCGAATTTGCTTTTTTTTTTCTTTTTTCTTTTTTTTTTACATCCTTGATGGGTGAGAGTGATTTAGTAAGCGTTTGATATCAAGAATGATTACTTACTTTTGTATATACATATCCTGGTGACGTAATCACTCGTGTTGGTTTCACATTCGCTTTGTTGTGGGTTCGAGTCCCGCATTCCTCTCAGGTTTCCAGCAATGACTTTTATCTACCCTAACAGTCCAAGCCCACAGGGTGACTGCTTCGGCCGCAGTTACGTGCCTCCTGGCGTAGGTAATGGGTTTAAATTGGACAAGTTTAGGTTTAAGAAGGAAATAGGCAGGAGCTGGTTTACCAAAAGAGTGTTTAAGGATTGGAATAGATTTAGTAATCGTGTAGTGAGCGCTAAAACAATCTGTTGTTTAAGGAAAAGATTAGATAATTCTATGGATAGGGATGACAGATGGCAAGGGACATGGATCTGTCTAGTGTGGGTCATATGGTCTCATGCAGTCTCC
>NC_134793.1:42567549-42570049 GCF_046742065.1 Oratosquilla oratoria
GAATTATACACACCCGAAAGAGGTTATCACATTGGGTAATTTTTCCTTCAACAGTCGAAGGAAAAATAGCCCAGTGTGATATCGCCTTAACAGAAATAGAATTTGGTGACGTGTCTACGCCAGGAGACGCGTAACTGCGGCCGAAGCCGTTACCTTTGCCCTATGCCCATGGACTGCTGGAGTGCAGGATTCGAACGCACAGTTAGACGAATGTGAACCCAACACGCTTCCTATTACACCACCACCGCACTAATAACAGAAATAGTGTTCATTTAATTACTGTCAATAGATATTATTCATATTAGGGCACGTAAACTATTTTGAATCATAAGAACATAAGAATGAAAGAGACTGTGAGAGACCATGTGGCGTACAATAGGCAGTTCCATGTCCATTACCACCTTTTATTCCCATTCATAAATTTGTCTAACCTTTTCTTAAAACAACCGATAGTTTTAACGCTCACTATATGGTTACTAAGTCTATATCATTCGTTGACTACCCTATTGGTAAAATAGTTCTTGCTTATTTCGTTTTTGAACCTAAATTTCTCCGGGCGATTTAATTAAGGCAAGAGGATCCTGTACATGATGATATATTGATTGTATCATCGATGATTATACAAGAGTTAGTCTCGCATTCACTTAGTTTTGGGTTCGAGTTCCGCGCGTCTCTCCGATACACAGCATAGGGCAGAGGAGACGGCTTCGGCCGCAGCTACTCAGGGCCTCCTAGCGTAATCCTCTCACCTTTTATTTTACAGATAATCGCAATAGATTTTTTTTTCCTTCGGGAAGAAGCCCATTACAGAGGGTCTATATAACGCCCGCAGGTCTAAGAACCCTGGGTCGGATTGCAGCTAAATGCGGTTTAATTACATCAATTCAGATCTACATGACTCACCTTAAGGCCGCTCTATTCACGGAGAGGTGAGTTATCCCTTTTTGGGGCCAATGAGATCTACGCTGAAAGGTAATAATAGGATCACATCCACCAGCTTCTAGTCCTCCTGAAATGAAAACCCGTTTTGTTCCCGGGATCTCTCCTTGGGTTTATGAGACACTACGTTCCTCTGTATCATTACAATGAACTCTACTGCATCATCCGGGCAGAGAAAAGAGGCCATATTTAATTTCGAAATTTCTCTGATCATTTCGACGAACTAGGGGGGACTAGATAGGCAACAAAGAGAGTGGGAAATAGCGAATACTTTTGTTCTTAGATGAGAGATCATTTCAGGTCCGACGTTTATTGCTGGGTACACAAGACCGTTCAAAACTCTCAAATGAAAAATGAATAACAAACAAATAAAGAATAAATAAATAAGTAATGAAAGATAAATAAATAAATAAATGAATAGACAATAAACAAATCATTCGTGGATGAACGAACGAACACGCAGACAAATAATCAGACACTATACTATACTGTATATGTATATACAGTGTATGTATACACATACATCATACATACATATACTGTATATGTATATACATACATCATATATACATATTTGTATACATTGTCTATTCATATACATACATATCCACATGCACTTATATATTATTTATATACATGCACATCCATGTACATTTATTCATATATATACATATCTATACATTCATATATGTGTGTATATTAATGTGTACATGCATGGTACTGATTTCCAGCAGTGAGTGTTACCTGCTCCAATAGTCCCCAAAGCACCCAGGGTAAAGGTGACGGTTTCGGCTTGCAGGCACGCGCCTCCTGACGTATGTTCTTTACCTTTTCTATGTATACTTATATACATACCCATATACCTTATATAAATACTTGTAAGTACACATATACTTCACACGCGCACACACACACATATATGTATGTATATATACACACACATATACTGTATACATATATATATATATATATACATATGTGTGTGTGTGTGTGTGTGTGTGTGTGTGTGTGTGTGTGTGTGTGTGTGTGTGTGTGTGTGTGTGTGTGTGTGTGTGTGTGTGTGTGTGTGTGTGTGTGTGTGTGTGTGTGTGTGTGTGTGTGTGTGTGTGTGTGTGTGTGTGTGTGTGTGTGTGTGTGTGTGTGTGTGTGTGTGTGTGTTCAGAGGGTTTTCACCACTTTCTCAAAGAGTACAGCCTGACCAGATACTCGGGGAAGCGGTGCTGCTATCGACTCTGAAAAACCGATACCAGCAAGTGCCGGAATTCCTTCTGAATCTATTTACTCTATTTATTCATCTATTTATTTATTCATATTCCAATGAAATATGTACATAAAAATGTCACGCCATTTCCTTCTTCGCTGGACACCTTTCGTATTTTTTTTATTTTTTATTTTTTTTTTTTTTTTTTTTCAGCTATATGGCCTGAAACATTCAAATTTTGTTTTTCTTTGGAGAGTTGAGGATTTAGAATATATTCAGTCCAATTACATTAAAATCCTGGGATTTACATATCTTTTACCTTGGTGGCTTCCGATCATCCAGTTTCCTGGGCAGTCATAT
>NC_134793.1:42575049-42595049 GCF_046742065.1 Oratosquilla oratoria
TTTTTTTTTTTTTTTTTTTTTTTAAGGACGATATCAATCAGATGAAAGCCAGACTCGAGATAGAACGCGATTTTCATGGACTTAAATTCTTTTCCGTCCCACTTATGTCCAGGTCAAGAAAGGCAAACTGGTTTTAGACAAGAGAAAGTTTTAACGTGGAAAGTTAGACACAAACTAGAATTACTCGACTACGGACCAGAGAAACAGGTTTCGTGCACTCAGATCTACAGGGTGGCCTAAAAATCATTAAGGTGTTTTAATTTAACTGCCTTCTTGTTATAAATACATATATGGAATTTTAATGCAACATAGAAACATTGTCTCTCTTGCGTTACGATAGTTGCCTCATCTTGCTGGAAACATATCTTGGCGAGTCAAGTTCTTGCGGGATGTATGATAAATAGAGCCCGGATTTCTAGTCCTAAAAAAGTGGTCAAAATAGCGCAAAAAATATGGTCAAAATAGCACTAAAAAAAAGTTGATATTGCAGGTATCATAGCAAAATAGTTTTTATTTCTAGCAAAATAGTTCTTATTTGTAGCAAAATAGCACGTAAAACTTTGCTAGTTTTGGCTAAAATTCAGCAGTTTACTTTCATGTGTAGGCAGCTATAAAAACTGAAAGTTATTATTTTAATCGGAAACCGTATAATTAAAAAACTATAGAATAGATAACAAAACAAAGTAATACTTAATAATCAAACATTGTTACAAGAAATAATTAACATTTTATTTATATTTTTCGTTGTAAGCGACAATCTTCTATCTGAAAGAATCATTTTCATTTTTGAAAATGTCCGCTCAACTTCTACTGAAGTGACGGGAGCATACTTTAAAGCATATTTCGGATACGCACTCCATCGGATTGCTTCACTTTTGGCATTTTATAGCAGGTTCAATCACTTGTGTAACTGGTAATGGCGTGACTTGCACAATTCACGTAGAATGCAGATTAGGTACACACGTGACACATATTTATACATTGCTACAATGTATTATTATACATTACTATTATATGTAAACATAACCCATTTTTAATTTTTGTTGCTTATAATTTCATTAATTTGACAAAAAAAAACTTTTATCTTTTAATTATATTCTAAATTTTTTCTTAATTATATTTCTTGCGTTTTCTTTAATAGGAAATTTAAAGAAAGTTGAAGTATGGCAAACTTAGTTATATTAATTATTTATTCAGCGTTACTTCATAATTAAATTATTATATGTTTATTGGTACAAATGCGTACTATTACTTTGTGGAGGTTTTATAGTCATTTATTGCATAATGACTACTTTTTTCCTTTGTGTCTGGTCAAAATAGCGTATATAGTAGAGTAGCATTTTTTGCAATAAATGCAAATTCTTATTTGCATTTATAGTCGTAATAGCAATAACAGAATAAATGCTAGAAATCCGGGCTCTGATGATAAAGCATCATAACACTCGCGTTATAAAATATAAAGTTACATCTGTATTACTCGATCTCTTTCACTCTGAATATTAATGACCACAGAAAATATGATCAAGCCAGTTCACAAAAGATGGGGGTCACTCAGCTACAGTTACAAAATAAATATAATCAATACGTCGAGGCAGGCACCATCGTATTGAAGTGGTTCATGAATAAATTATCACAAATTACAGCCCTTCAGCCCCTTTTGGGCCACCCTGTACAATAAGGACAAAATACCAGTATTTTTGCGGAACACGGAAGTATTCTGAAATTCCGCCCATCGTAATTCACTGTAAAATCATATGGCCAGTTCAAAATACTTGAAAAATAATACAAAAATGAAGCCGTGCGACACTTTTAGTTCAACAGTGCGTTGTACACACTTGACTTTTTTTCCAACATGTTTTCGACAAATAGTCCAATAAAATTTCGTTTTTAGCGTGCCGACGTCGAAAGCAATTCATCTAGCGAGATTTACAAGGAGCTTCTGTCCCTTTCTCATAATGTACTTTTCTTGAGTGTATAAAATATAAATTCTAATAAGACTGTCACCATGAAAGAAAGAAACGCATCTCGAGGGGGCTTTAAGAATAAAAGACCATTTCACTACGAACGAGCTCTATCGAATTAATCAGTCGATTTGATCCAGTTCGCTAAGAGAGAGAGAGAGAGAGAGAGAGAGAGAGAGAGAGAGAGAGAGAGAGAGAGAGAGAGAGAGAGAGAGAGAGAGAGAGATGAGAGAGAGAGAGAGAGAGAAGCTGCCGACTGGTCTTTATTCTTTCACGCAGAGTTTCTTGTTTTCACTTTTTTTTTTCATACTGTTCCTTCGTTACATTACCGTACTCTAAATACCTCATTCTACCTGAAACTAAACGAATCTATTTGGTTTACGGAACGGAGTGAAGGAACTAGGAAGCAATACCACTTCACCAACTAACCCTTAAGTGTTGGAATTTCCTTCAGTCTCATATCAGAAGATGTGTTCTAGCCCAGCTCAAAAGAAGCCCAGGAGCTGTTCTCATTCAAGTAAAGGGCGTACACTATGATTGGATTGCGACTCTCTTTATTGTGTCCGTGGTTGTGAGAAACCATCTGTAATGATTTAAAACAAAAAAAACAAAAACAAAAAAGGGTTGGTTAGATACCGAACAGGCGTGGTAGCCCAGTGGATACGTCTTAAACTGATTTGCAGGTGGTCGTGAGTTCGATTCCCGGGACACGCTGCGTGCTTCTTGCGTGGTGTCTCGACAGCCATGGCCAGGCGCGGAGGTGACCCATAGTCGACTTAAAAAAAAAAAAAAAAAAAAAAAAAGAGCAAGCTTGACGCAACTGACAGCTCCTTGCCCTAGCATGGGGTTTCTCACTTCCCACTGCGTGGGAGTGTGATGAGTTTGAGTTGCTGAACAAAACAGTTAAGTAGTGTTTAAACAGTGAGGACTCTTTCGACATTGGAACGTCTTGTCTGAGTGTGAGAAGAATGTCGTAAGATCCACGCAAGATAGAAGGATATGTACAACGGGTAGTTACCACTTACTCATCTTTTCATCACCCTCATTTCCCCCTTCATACAAACCGGACGAGAGATAATGAACTTAACTGTACCACACAACTCAACATTTGTCTTTATTCTGTCTGTCGCCAGGTGATTCTATTCAACAGAGAGGTTCCCTAAAAGTCGACAAGCTGCCACTTCTTTACTGTAGTTGTATGTTAAGTGTGTGTGTGTGTGTGTGTGTGTGTGTGTGTGTGTGTGTGTGTGTGTGTGTGTGTGTGTGTGTGTGTGTGTGTGTGTGTGTGTGTGGGTGTCTGTGTGTGTGTGTGTGTGTGTGTGTGTGTGTGTGTGTGTGTGTGTGTGTGTGTGTGTGTGTGTGTGTGTGTGTGTGTGTGTCTGTGTGTGTGTGTGTGTGTGTGTGTCTGTGTGTGTGTGTGTGTGTGTGTGTGTGTGTGTGTGTGTGTGTGTGTGTGTGTGTGTGTGTGTCTGTGTGTGTGTGTGTGTGTGTGTGTGTGTGTGTGTGTGTGTGTGTGTGTGTGTGTGTGTGTGTGTGTGTGTGTGTGTGTGTGTGTGTGTGTGTGTGTGTGTGTGTGTGTGTGTGTGTGTGTGTGTGTGTGTGTGTGTGTGTGTGTGTGTGTGTGTGTGTAAAAACACAACAGCCACTTGCAGAGCCGAGGATGATAAAACTTGCTATTGCAGGGAAACCCATGGAACACAAATACATGTTTTAATATTGAATCTGAGAAACAAAGCAATATGATGTCATTGTCTTCATCTTCCTTGTATTCTATTACGTTGACCTGAATATACATGTTTACATATATATATACATATATATATATATGTATATATGTAATTGTATATAAATATATATAATATATATATATATATATACATATATATATATATATATATATATATATATATATATATATATCAAATCAGCCATCCTGAGTCCACTGCTGAACAAAGGCCTCCTTCATGAAATTCCATGATTCACACGACCGCGCTAACCTCTGCCACGTCACTCCTGCAAACTTCTCAATCTCTTCTCTCCACCCTCTGTCTCGTCTCCCTTTTCCACGCTTCTTATCTCGCGGCGTCCACTCAGTAACACATTTGCTTCATTGCTCATCAGTCGTTCCATTTCCTCTCTTTTACTGCCTCCACAATATCTTTCAATCAAGTTTGCTCTCTCACCCAACTTGCTCTCTTTCTGCCTCTCAACGTTATTCCCATCATTCATCTCCCCATTCCCTTCTGTGCCTTCGTCAGTTTCCAAGTCTCACACGCGTAGATTATTGCTGGCAGAATGCATTGATTGTAAACTTTACGTTTAAAACATAAAGGTATATATATACATGCATATATGTATATATATATATACATATATACATATATATATACATATATATATATATATATATATATATATATATATATATATATATATTATGAGCTCTCATTTCCTTGACATAAGGTCAACCCACTGGGAGTTGCCGATACATGCATCATTCATAAGCTTTAATATATATCGTCAGCAAGCCACGTGCCACTTTCGGCTTTGTCTCTAACTTTTGAAATAGAAGGACCAGGAACGATTCACAAAAGCCACTTGGCTTCTCTCTCTCTCTCTCTCTCTCTCTCTCTCTCTCTCTCTCTCTCTCTCTCTCTCTCTCTCTCTCTCTCTCACTCACTCTCTCTTCTTTATGAAATATTGTATCCCATTAAAAAAGTCTGAGAGAAATGAGTATTGGATTATACTATATCATATACATATTCTTGTTTAGAATATTATGATTGCAAACAGCAGTGAGAGGAAGCCATTCAGCCATGTTTACTGCAAGAGAAGTGATCTTATTTTTTTATATTATGCAATTTTATTGTCTAATAGTTTGAACCCCAGACGTGGAGAACCTTGAATCTGTGCCCACTTGGTTCGTCTGTTAAATGAATAAAACCCTCTGGCTTTCTATCTATTCATATATCAAAGGATTCTTCCCCCTTATAAGGATGTTATTAAAAGAATAATTAAGAGTGTATGTTACTATGCTGAACAGTTTCACCCCTTCCCTGGTATGATATGTTTTTTCTGACAATCGCCAAATGATTTTTTGTTTATTTGATGGCAAGGAAAGTTTTTTTTTTTTTTTTTTTTTTTGCAACAGGAGTGAAGTTTATCCTTTTGGTTTTTTGATGATTTTTTACAAAATATTGTTATAGTTATTATCAAGTGATGTTCTTCAGCCAAGAGTAAAATATTGTGAACAAAATTCCCAAACAACATCTGATAAATACACGACCCACTTCTTTTTCATTCCTATTGCAAACCAAATGATACACGAATATGGGAACTTATGCCGTAATTCAAAAGATATATAATAATCTATATACCAAGGGCTGCTTCCCCTTTTATAAGCTAGTTAGTCACCATCCACACACCATTCTCCCATTTAACACCAATTTGTTCCACTCTCACCTTAACTCTCTGTGAATGAAGGCTCTAGACCACTGCAGTAAGGCATAGCATATCCACAGCTTGAAAACACAACCACATACATTCTGAAGTATCCACCTATTTACTTAACAAGCTGTATAACATATAAAAAGACTCCTTGTCTGCACTACCACTGGAATAACTCGGTTATGAGTACAACTCCAGATTCAAGAGATTATTTGAATTCTTCACCAACATACTGTTCCCACTGGGAATGTCTGTCTTGCACTATGTTATTCTTGATTACATTTCTTGTTCCTGGTTTCTTCTTGCAGATGAAAGAGTGCCTGTGTGTGTGTGTGTGTGTGTGTGTGTGTGTGTGTGTGTGTGTGTGTGTGTGTGTGTGTGTGTGTGTGTGTGTGTGTGTGTCTGTGTGTCTGTGTGTGTGTGTGTGTGTGTGTGTCTGTGTGTGTGTGTGTCTGTGTGTGTGTGTGTGTGTGTGTGTGTGTGTGTGTGTGTGTGTGTGTGTCTGTGTGTGTGTGTGTGTGTGTGTGTGTGTGTGTGTGTGTGTGTGTGTGTCTGTGTGTGTGTGTGTCTGTGTGTGTGTGTCTGTGTGTGTGTGTCTGTGTGTGTGTGTGTGTGTGTTGTTACGGGCTGCTGGTATGTGAAGAGACGTTACGTATAACGTCTAAGTGCTTAAGAACCAGCGCACTTCTAGAAGCCACTGTAGGACTGAACTATCTGGTCAGGGCCTAGATAATTCGTAAGACTAGAAGTAAAGGTAACAAAGAAGATTCCAGGAAAGGAATATTAAACTAGCGATAAAACTAGTAAACGAAATTATTAATGGAAAATATTTACAGGCAATCAACACAAAAGAGAATGGGCAGTAGGGTCAATGGGACCGTTACATGATTATGGAAATTATCGTTCAAATAAGAAACACAAGATAAGTATGCAATATGGTACTATCTAAGTACAAAGAGATCAGGAACATGCATCAGAATAAGTAATAAGTACAAATATAAGTAAAGTAATGCAATGTATATCAGACACGTAATGTAGGCAAAAAAGGGTGATCACTTCACACCAATCGTCTCATGAGTCCAAACTTGTATTCTTATCAAGAGATCAATAGAGCGAAAAATGACAAGGAATGAGCGGTTTCCACCGCTTATATACCATTGGACCGGAAGCCAGATACTTCCGGTTAAGGGTGCGGGTGAGTGAAAGGGGGGGGAGGAGGGTAAGTTAACACGTCAACATGGGTAGTTTTAGGACCCTCGACTCGCTTGAACAATCTATTTATTTAGTAACTGTCAAATCTGTGCGCTCCGAACTATTCAGGATTTCGCTTGTCTGTTTGTTCTACAAGAGTGCGCACCTCTCTCAGCACGTAGACAAGATTACATATAGTGGACGGGCGTTACTGCTTAACATTGTTACAATACATACATAGACAAGAAATATGAACATAGTTATGTAATACAAAGGAATACAATTCTATAACATAATTACACATATGACGTAATATCTAATATTACGTTACACCTCCACCGTTTGGGAAAGCTTTTCACTTTCTGTTGAAAAGCTATGTTCTAGAAAGGACGTCGGCTAATACATTAAAGACGCCTTTTATATGATGAATTGTTAGATTAAAGGGTTGGAGAAATAAACTCCAACGTGTAAGTCTCGGATTCTTGTTTTTCATAGTCTGTAGGAACTTTAAGGGGTTGTGATCCGAATATACTTGAATGGTAGTTGAGGAACCCAGGTAGACTTCGAAGTGGATAAGGGCCTGGACCAAAGCGAGCGTCTCCTTCTCAATTGTTGAGTAGTTCTTCTGCGCAGGGGACAGCTTCTTGCTGTAGTAGGCGATAGCGTGAAGAACTTCATTGTGTTCTTGCAAGAGGGCGGCACCGATACCGGTGTCGCTGGCGTCGACTTGCAGAAGAAAGGGTCGTTGGAAATCGGGTGCCCTTAGAACTGGTGCGTTAGTGAGAAGGGACTTCAGGTTTTTGAAGGCCGTCTCACAGGTAGGTGTCCACACGAAGTCGTGGTCTTTTCTCAACAGGTCAGTCAATGGTTCTGCTACATCTGAAAAATTTGGACAAAAACGGCGATAATAGCCACTCATTCCGAGGAATCGACGTACCTCTCTACGATTAGTGGGTGTTGGTACATCATTGATGGCTTTTATCTTGGCGTCTATTGGAAACACTTGGGAATTTCCAACTTTAAATCCTAAATAGGGGACCTGTGTATGTCCGAAATCACATTTGGACAAATTGATGGTAAGGTTTGCTTGGTCTGCTCTATAAAAGAAATTATTTAGGTGTTCAATGTGTTCTGTCCAAGACTGACTAAATATTATCACATCATCTAGATAAGTTTTTACTCCTGGCAATCCTGCAACAAGATTACTTATCATTCTTTGGTAAGTGGCAGGGGCATTTTTAAGCCCAAATGGCATTGCTCTGAATTGGAACAATCCCTCTTCCGTAATGAAAGCGGTAACTTCTCTTGAGCGAGGGTGTACAGGGATTTGATAGTATCCCCTTAACATATCCAACTTGGATACATACTTGGCAGTTCCTAGACTGTCTATGATATCATCTATCCTAGGGATAGGAAAAGCATCGGCCTTAGTATGGGCATTGATTTTCCTGTAGTCAATGCACAGGCGATAAGAATTGTCAGATTTAGGGACAAGAATGCAAGGAGATGCCCAAGGACTACTGGAGGGTTCAATTATTCCCTGTTGAAGCAGAGTGTTTATTTCTGCTTTTATGAACTCCTTCTTTTTTGGATTGACTATAAGGGGCTTGTTTGATAGCTCTTGGCGAGTCTAGAATTATTTCATGTTCTATCAAAGAAGTGAATCTTGGGGAATCTAGAAATAATTTTGGAAAACTTCTTAAGAGAGAAAGAATGTCTCTACTTTGTTTCTCAGATAAGTGTCCTACTTTTATCTGAAGATTTTGTAGTATCTGAGAGTTTTCCAAGGGAATCTCAGGAGGATTAGGCAGGTTATCAGGAGGCTCTTCGGATTCTATTGTGGTAGAGCTGCAAGCTGGAATTGGATCTCGGGAATGATAAGGTTTTAAGGTATTTATGTGACAGAGACGGGAACTCTTTCTTCTGTCTGGAGTTTTGATTATGTAGTTGAGATCACTGGCTCTGGACAAGACTTCATAGGGTCCTTTGTATTTAGCCTGCAATGGATCTCCTGGTATGGGAAGATAAAGTAACACTTGATCTCCTGGAGAGAAAGTTCTAAGTTTAGAATTTTTATCATACCGACCTTTCATTACTCGTTGAGCATTCGCCAAGTTCTCTCTTGCCAACTTCCAAGCTTCTAACAACTTCTCGATGACCTGGGACACGTATTTCAAAGAAGGAACAGGTGGTTCTTCTTTCATCCATTGTTCATGAAGTATCTTTAGGGGACCACGGACTTCATGACCGAAGACTAATTCTGACGGGCTGAATCCAAGGCTTTCTTGAATTGTTGTTCGGGTGGCGAACAACAAAAAGGGGAGTCCGTCTTCCCAATTTCGAGTGTTCTCAGCACAGAAGATTCTTAACATTGTCTTGAGTGTTTGGTGAAAGCGCTCTAGAGCACCTTGTGATTGAGGATGATAGGCGGAGGAAGTTACATGATTTATACCTAGTGTTACAAGAGTTTCTCTAAACTTGTTGGAAAGAAAATTACTTCCTTGATCACTTTGAATGTTCTTAGGAAATCCTACCATAGTGAAATTTCAACATTTCTCTGATTATGTTTTGAGCTTTAATATTTTTCAAAGGAATTGCTTCTGGAAAACGAGTGCTCATACACATGATTGTGAGAATGTACTGATTTCCTTTACTTGAAGGAGGTAAAGGTCCTACACAGTCAATAAGAACTTTTTTAAATGGCTCTTCCATTACAGGAATGGGATGGAGTGGAGCTTCTACAATTTTCTGGTTGGGCTTACCTACAAGTTGACATGTATGACATGTTTTACAATATTGGGCAACATCTTTGACAACCGTGGGCCAATGGAAATGTTGGGTTATGTTGAACAAGGTCTTTCTTACCCCTAAGTGACCTGCTAAGGGAGTATCATGAGCCAATCTTAGAACATTATTCCTGAAACCAAGAGGGAGGACTATTTGATTCCTTACTTGCCATGGCTGGTCAGCGGTTGCGGTGGATGCTCTCCATTTTCGCATTAGGACTCCGTTTTCTATATAGAAACCTCGTGACATATTTTTAACTTCTTCTGGAGATGAAACAATCTCGTACAAATTTTTAAGAGAATGATCTGACTTCTGTTCTTTGATTAATTCTGCTCTAGATAGAGAAACTGGTGAAGAAGAAGATGGGTCAGTTTGGGAGAATAGGGATTCTAAATTATAAGTCTCCTCTTCAGATTTCTTGTACTGAGATCTGGTTACAGCACAAGCGGGAAACAACTGTAAGTTATCTGAAGGTTCTACTGAGGTCTTAGGGTTATTTGTTATTAAGGGAGAAATGACTTTGCTTCCAGCGATGTCATTGGCCAACAATAAGGATATTCCTACTATGGGAAGAGAGTCTACTACTGCTACTTTAACCATTCCGGTTGTTAAATCAGACCGCAAGAAAACATTATGTAATGGACATTTTACAATTCCTCCAACTCCTTCTATCAATATATCATAACCTGTATATGACTCACCCAGATTCTGCAAGACAGAATTTAAAATCAGACTTTGCTTTGCTCCTGTGTCTCGGAGTATGGAAATAGGATATTGTTGTGAACTACTACTATGAGATATAGTTCCTGAAGATACAAATGGTTTGAAACAAGGATCATGATCTGATGAGGGGGGTTCTACATTACTTGACAATACCGGCTTCTTTGGTAGTGTATCCTGAATAGAGGATTTTGAATCGTCTGATTTTATATTACTTACAAGAGTTGGTGTCTTATTGGAGAATGAGGGTGTCAGTCTCTTTCTGCAATTAGAAATGTGATGGCCAACCTGTTTACAATATGAACAAGTTACAGGGGGATTAGTCTTAAACCTTTCCATTCTTTGCCAAGGTTGGTTTGGAGGATATTGATTGAAATCAGACCTGTAACTGAAATGTGATGGGCTAGACTGATTTTCAAAGCGTTTCTTTGGGGACCAAGGATCAGAGTATTTTGTTGAATCTGGAATATATGACTTTGACTTTTGGGATTCTATTTGTTTTGACTTAGGTTTATGATTTAGTGTGAACTCATCAGCCAATACAGCAGCTTTAGTTAAAGTTTCGGGAACATGATCATCTATAAAAATCCTAAGATCTGTCTCTAAGGTATTCTTAAACTGCTCCAATAAAATCAACTGTTTAAGTCTATCTAAGGTGTCCGTTTCACTAGCCAAACACCACCTATTGAATAACCTCTCTTGTTGAGCCGCATATTCTACGTATGTTAACTGAGGTGTCTTCCTATAATTACGGAATTTCTGTCTATAGGCCTCTGGTATTAGTTCATAAGCTTTTAAAATACAAGCTTTCATATTATCATACTCGCTTTCTGCTTCTGAAAGAGAAGTATAAATTTGCTGAGCCTTACCCTTAAATTGTGTTTGAATGATTAATGGCCAATTTTCTTTAGGGATTTGTAACTGTTGCGCCAATTTTTCCCACTGAAGAAAGAAAATTTCTGGCTCTCCTTCTGAAAATATGGGTAAAAGTTTTACATACTTGGAAATATCTATATGACCTTCCTGAACTACGGGTCGTCTATCAACAATCCTAGCTTCTACTTCTGCCTTCTTTAATTCTAACTCTGCCAATTTGACTTTAGTTTCGTTCTCTCTTTCTATTTGTTTCACTTTAGCTTCCTCTTCTCTAGCTCTAAATTCTGCCTCAATTTGCATTTGTTTCAGTTTAGTTTCCTCCTCTTTAGCTACTTGTTTCGCTTTAGCTTCCTCTTCTCTAGCTCTAAATTCTGCCTCAATTTGCATTTGTTTCAGTTTAGTTTCCTCCTCTTTAGCTACTCGTTTCGCTTTAGCTTCCTCTTCTCTAGCTCTAAATTCTGCCTCAATTTGCATTTGTTTCAGTTTAGCTTCCTCCTCAATTTCTACTCTCCTGACCTTTAATTCAATCTCCTTAATCTTAAGTTCGGTTAGTCGTGCCTCTATTTCTAACCTATTTGAAGGTATTTGTATAGCTGTAATCTCTTCTGGAGATAAGATCTCATCTTCGATCAGATTTTCAACGAGTTCCTGAAGTATTTTTTTCTTTCGCAAACTTGTATCAATGTCTACTCCAAAGTGCTTGCCTATTTCTATCAAAGTGTCTTTAGTTTGTTTCTTTAAGAAACTTACCTTGGGATTTTGAACGAATTCTTGAACTATATCATCCATCTCTATAAGAATGTGTTAAATACCTGATCCAATATCCTGGCAAGGTCGCCACTTTGTTACGGGCTGCTGGTATGTGAAGAGACGTTACGTATAACGTCTAAGTGCTTAAGAACCAGCGCACTTCTAGAAGCCACTGTAGGACTGAACTATCTGGTCAGGGCCTAGATAATTCGTAAGACTAGAAGTAAAGGTAACAAAGAAGATTCCAGGAAAGGAATATTAAACTAGCGATAAAACTAGTAAACGAAATTATTAATGGAAAATATTTACAGGCAATCAACACAAAAGAGAATGGGCAGTAGGGTCAATGGGACCGTTACATGATTATGGAAATTATCGTTCAAATAAGAAACACAAGATAAGTATGCAATATGGTACTATCTAAGTACAAAGAGATCAGGAACATGCATCAGAATAAGTAATAAGTACAAATATAAGTAAAGTAATGCAATGTATATCAGACACGTAATGTAGGCAAAAAAGGGTGATCACTTCACACCAATCGTCTCATGAGTCCAAACTTGTATTCTTATCAAGAGATCAATAGAGCGAAAAATGACAAGGAATGAGCGGTTTCCACCGCTTATATACCATTGGACCGGAAGCCAGATACTTCCGGTTAAGGGTGCGGGTGAGTGAAAGGGGGGGGAGGAGGGTAAGTTAACACGTCAACATGGGTAGTTTTAGGACCCTCGACTCGCTTGAACAATCTATTTATTTAGTAACTGTCAAATCTGTGCGCTCCGAACTATTCAGGATTTCGCTTGTCTGTTTGTTCTACAAGAGTGCGCACCTCTCTCAGCACGTAGACAAGATTACATATAGTGGACGGGCGTTACTGCTTAACATTGTTACAATACATACATAGACAAGAAATATGAACATAGTTATGTAATACAAAGGAATACAATTCTATAACATAATTACACATGACGTAATATCTAATATTACGTTACAATGTGTGTGTGTGTGTGTGTGTGTGTGTGTGTGTGTGTGTGTGTGTGTGTGTGTGTGTGTGTGTGTGTGTGTGTGTGTGTGTGTGTGTGTGTGTGTGTGTGTGTGTGTGTGTGTGTGTGTATGTGAGCGAGTATATATTTTATTCACAAAAATCAGAAATATCAAAGAAGCTATGGGGTAAAAAATACCTCCAATTAATTTGTACGATTACTTTTCATAATTAACACTGTAGGAGTATACTGTGTTTCGTTATCAAATTTGTATTTCATAAACAAATTAAAGTATTACACAAGTGCTTGTGTACTCAGACGATATCCAATTTCCACCCTTCTGGTTCCCTGTCAGTAAGCCTAATTTCCCTTATCATTCGATAACAGTATGTCAGTTTTTAATCAAAGTTTGCGCGAATAGTTTCATTTCTGAATACTATACAGTGATGGTTTTGAGGGGTCGTAGTAAGCATATAAAGTTCCGTATTAACATTTAAGCCACGACTTTACTCTCCGCTACTGTAGTCGCCAAGTGCGGCCGGTGATTCGCTACCAGTAAGTCCATTTGGCGACCGAAAATACGCGAGGCTACTAAAGTTAAACGCGTGACTTCATAATCACGTGACCTAATAGTGGATACTCGTAGGTCCATAGTCGCTGCATGTGACCATACAGTTGCGTAATGACCACCAACGAGTAAGATACACACACACACACACACACACACACACACACACACACACACACACACACACATATATATATATATATATATATATATATATATATATATATATATATATATATATATATATATTCCACGTTTGAATTATGACAGACAAACATGTAACTAGGGGATGACATCATTAGATATTTGGACAATTATGGAAAATATGAAGGTTTGTGGGATACAAACACTGGGAGCTATATAAAGAGAAATATGAGGGAGAGCAGTTTTACATGTTCAATCAACGAACTGATTGAGACTGGTATCAAGATTCCTGGCGAAGAGACTCTGAAGAAGAAAACAAAAGAACTTGAAGGATGCATATACGAATGAAGTGGATAAGGTGAAGAAATCAATAAAAAAAATGGAGCCGGAAATGACGATATTTAGACCAGAGCTGGGCGCGTTGTCGCCGGACAGGTAGTGCGTTACCGAAAAATCTGCGTATACATACTGCGTATGTGTATATACATATACACATACGCAGTAACGCAGACCGCATTAGGGGAAATGTGCCCCAGGTTTTTCGGTAACGCACTACCTGTCCGGTGGTAACGCGCCCAGCTATGTTATAAACAAAAGCTTCTTTGGTTTGAGAAAACAGACAGAAACGTTATATGTGGAAGGAAATCGTCCTCAAAATGGTTAAGTACCAGAAGTTCTTTATTTCTTAATAATTTGTGGGACTGAAAACCAAAGTCTTTTGATATTATCTTATTTGCATTCTTTCGGACTGGGCCTCCTTGATTTATATGTAGCCTACAGACCGCTCTAGTATACCATACCAGAAATTAAAAGATAGTCTGTCATATATATATATGTGTATATATATATATATATATATATATGTATATGTATATGTATATATACAGTATATATATATGTATATATATATATATATATATATATATATATGTATATGTATATGTATATATACAGTATATATATATGTATATATATGTATATGACTAAGCAGCAGCTACTGTCACGTAGCGAGTAGTCACCGCTACTTGTAGGACGAGTAGAGTTGCCTCGATACGATACGATCAAGTGCGCGAGGTCGTAGGAATTGTTGATATCGTAAATCTATAACTCTCAAGGATACGTGAGGACCAGATGTTAATTTAGACAAGAATTACTGAAAAAAAAACACCACAATATAGAATTGCAATGTGTGTTAGGACCTTAAAGCCTCAGTATGCGACTTTACTTGCTGCTACAAGTAGAGGCGACTTGACTATCAATCTAGTAGTCACGTGCCTCTTGGGCAAAGCAAAGACATGACGAGGGTCAAGTGTCTGTTTTTAAACAGATTAATCCGGTTAGCATTCGCCGAAATGAGACAAGAACTGTTGGACAAATTTACATTTCTCTTCATGTAGTTTTCAGTGTTTGTATCCCACAAACCTTCATATTTTCTTCAAATGTCCAAAAATCTAATGATTTCATCCCTTGACCACTTCCAAACTTGTTTATGAACTTACTAGTAGCCGCGACTAGGTCACGTGATCATTAAATCGCGCGCTACCGACGAGCACAATTGAACATATTTAACTTTAGTAAGTGCGACTATTTTCGGTCGCTAGCTGGATTTACTAGTGACGACTGAGCGGTCACATTTGTTGACTAAGCGACTATTAGTCGCAGATACTGCAGTAGCAACGAGTAAAGTCGTCTAGTGTGACTGCGGTTTAATTTGGGTTGCGAATCCGCAAGACGCGACAAAATAGACCGTCAGTCGGAAGGAACTCCTACGCCGACTACGATGTCGACGCTGATGACGTCATGTCGTGCTTCCAGACCAAAATGTAAGTCTTCGCCGTTGTCATAAGCTTATGTCTTTTTTCTCTCTTCCTTTCATTCATTCGTTTGTTTCTTCATTCATCTTTTATTCGTCTGCTTCTTTATTTATTTCCTATATATATATTTAGTCAACGTATTCATTTTTTATGTTTTCACCGATTTATTTGTTTATGTATCTAATAAGTATATCATCTAGTCAACGTTTCTGTTTTGTAAATTTACTGATCATTTTCTTTTCTCCGTTCATCCTCTATTCATCTATTTATTCTTTATTCATTTGTAGTTAACTGAATGATTTTTTCTCTTTTTACTTCTTCACTCAATATATGAATAGATAAACTACTCATATATTTATCTTTTTTTAGATTGGATATCTTTTAAATATTCACTTGATCTTTATCTATCAACTAATTCTATTAAATTATATTTATTTGTAGTTTTGCATCTTACTCTCACAATAGAATTTTATGAGGTTCGTCTTTCTTTTTGGACCAATTCAAGGTTCCAAAGTATATCTTTGATGGTATATATATATATATATATATATATATATATATATATATATACATATATATATATATTTATATATATACATATATATACATATATGTATATATATATATATATATATATATATATATGTATATATATGTATATACATATATATATATGTATATACATATATATATATATATATATATATATATATAATTGAAAAAATCCCCCTATCAGGAGCAAGTTAGAGCGTCGCTACTTGCGCTGCAGTTCGAAAAGACGGTGGTTCGAAGCTTTCCACCAGCGAGTTGGACCAAGGACATGGTTCATTAAAATCCACGCTACAAAGTCCTCTGTGAGGGGCACCGTCCTAGCTTCCTGATAAAGGGAATTCGCGACGTTAAACTGAATCAATCATTTCGCGAAAATTTATTACATTTAGCCTAATGTTGAGAGACTTGAATTCATCTTTAAGCTTCCCCCTTAAGGAGTGTGAAAAGGGTGTAAAAGAATGATACACTGAACGAACAACAAAGTCTTTTGAAACGCAGGACCGTTTGGAACTAAAAGAGTTTGCTATGCCTTGCAGAGAACGAACGAAAAAGAAAATGTAGGAATTTATGTTGGTTTCATCCTTCTCAGTTATTTTTTATTTATCGATTTTTTCAGTTTTACTCATTTTGTCAATATTTGTACACTCTTGATTTAAAACAAATGAAAAATAATAATAGATAATAAAAACAAGAAAAGATAATATGTAACAACCACAAACCCTCCCGCCTCTCCAAAACACATCCACAGAAGAAATTACCCAAATGAGATTTTTCTTAGAAATGATTTAACAAATTTCCAAGGTAATAATGGATAATTAAAGAAAACAATGAGGCATAACATATATCTCGATTATTCTTAAATTCTTCTCGCTAGCTGTGCACACTGACCTCACGTCCTTATCTCAGCAATGGAGGAAAAATACAGACAGAAAACGACATGTGATTGTTTCGCGAGCAAAGTGGTTGTGGGAATCTGTGAATCAACATGCAGATAAGACTTATTCTGATAAGACAAGTTATCTCTATCACCTCAATTTTTTAAACGAACATGCGGAAATAAGTGTGTGTGTGTGTGTGTGTGTGTGTGTGTGTGTGTGTGTGTGTGTGTGTGTGTGTGTGTGTGTGTGTGTGTGTGTGTGTGTGTGTGTGTGTGTGTGTGTGTGTGTGTGTGTGTGTGTGTGTGTGTGTGTGTGTGTGTGTGTGTGTGTGTGTGTGTGTGTGTGTGTGTGTGTGTGTGTGAGTGTGTGTGTGTGTTTGTGTGTGTGCGTGTGTGTGTGTGTGGTGTAGATGGAAATGAAGAAAGTACAAAAATTATAGAACAAAGAAAAGATTGCAGGAGTAACGTGGCAGTGATTGGTACAGACGTGAAATGTTACGGATTTTTTTCCAGCTTTGTACTCTCAATGTCCGATGACAGACTCACACACACAGTGATGGCGCAGTGGTAGTGTTCATGGCCACCACTATGGCGGTCCGGGTTCGAATCCCACCCAGGCCTGAAATAATTTCAGTATCGCTGCGCTGCGAGTTGTTACTCCAACTCTCGTGAGCGGGGAGTTGTGTGTGCGTGTGTGTGTGTAAGGTCACAGCATTACCCATAAATCGGTCATATATGAGCTCTGAGCTCTCTTCCGGGAGGGAAATAGCTGACGATCACGAGTCCAACGCGTGATCCAAGACCATGGTGAATCACACACACACACACACACACAAACACGAGCATATAGGATTATAGAAGCATATTAATTCATAAATGCATGAAACACATTATTCAAATAAATGGATATTACTTTCTAAACCAAAATATTACAATCATGAGCTACAATTCTCACAACGTCAATATATATTATCTTTGTCGAGTACGTGATATATTTTTCTATGTAGTATTTAGCCTATGTTTAGGTAAAAATTTTTTATTATATAAAAAAATTTGCCAGACAAAGATTTTGAATAAAAATCTCTAGTTTTGTAAAAATAATTGCTCGTAACTCTACATCATCTACATGAAGATGTAGACTAAACATTGTATAATCAAGGTCTAGACATCCTACTCAAAATACTGTTCCATTATTTCAATTATTGGACAATAATTCACTTCACAAACTCGACCTACTCAATAGATATGTACGGGTATCCCAACCTGCTCATCACTTGTACGTGAATAGCAACACTGTATGCTTTTCCAAGCGTCATCTGTAATCTTGATTATTTGTTCCCAATGACTCGGTAGCAGGTGCATGCGGCCATAGGGCTCCGAGTGGACATTTCCTACGCTTTAGTTTACGTTCCTTCAACCCTCCCTTCCTCTCTTCTTCCCTTTCTGTCTCCCTCCATCACTATCTCCTTTTCATTTCTCCCTCCTTCAATACCTATCTACCTCCCTCCCTCTCTTCCTTCCTCCCTCCTTACATCACTACCTCCCTCCTTATCTCCCTTCCTCCTTATCTTCCTTCCTCCTTCCCTCCTTCCCACTCTCCCTATCTCCCTACCACCCTGGGTCCTCCTTATAACCCTCTCTCCCTCCCTCCCTGCTCACCGGAAAACAAATACAGAATAAACATGGCAGTGGACAATGAAGACCATCGTATATAAAGAAAAAATATATATATTCGATCATCTCCCGTCTCCACAGACCATCACCGCCATGACTGATGCCACGATTTTTGAAGGGAGTAAGGGCCATTGTAGGCCTCGTTCCTCCTGATGAGATGGTTAGCCTTTGTGATTGTTGAGGACATAATTGGGCTCGTGTGTGCAAGACGACACCAAGACACGGGAGTTTGCGTGTTCCTGCGTCGTTCGAAAAGCCTTCGCCAGGCTTAAATTTCGCCCAGTCTTCTCCTCGTCCCTTTTAGAAAAATATTCCATGGACTGGGTTTTACTGCACGGTTTGGCGCCTGAAGAACGAAGAGAACACTGTTCTTTGTTTGCCTGACTTGGTCACGGTCCGAGGTCACGACCCACCTTCTTCCAAACCACCGTTTCTCAACCAATGGTCCGCAGAAACTTACCAAGGGATCTTCAGGATAAGGAATTCAGCATGTTAGTTAATCTTGGAACGCCTCAGTATTTTTATCATTTATAATTACACAATGTATCTTCATCGAGATGTCCATTTTTTCTCTTGACTAGCTGCTTCTCTGAGAATAAGGCAATGATTTGTATAATATAATGTTTCTACAACTAAATGCTCCGTAAAAGTGATAATATCCTATCTAATCCAGTATCAAGGGGTCCCTTAATTATACAAGTCGATGTAAGAAGTCCACAAAGCTTGAAAGGTTTACAAATACTGTTCTAAAGAAAGAACTCCACGAGCTCCTGGAGGGATCTGGAATCTGCTTTTGATTCATTGACTTGTAAATAAACATATAATTCCCCAGGAGGGATGCCGACTGAGGAAGGAAATTGGGTACAACAATATATAAATTGGCTTCGTGTTTCTGCGGTTCTGTTGGGAGTTCGAGCAAATATGAACATGGTCTGAAGACGCTAGTTTCATGGTAACAAATACCAAATGAAAAATAATGTTTTTCTGAAGCAGATATTTAATAAAAAAAAAAAAGGCAAATGTTTTTAAAGGAGTAATGTTGCATGGTATGGAGAAAGATATATGGAACTATCTTGTTGACAGATACTGTAAAAGGCACGTCCGCACACATTCTTACACACACATATACACAGAAACATACACACGTATATGCACACACATACATACACAAACGCACACACATTTCGTGCATTCCAAGCGCGCAACCTTTCCATAATACCAACCCCACTTTTACATATATTCAACTATCACTATTATTTTTATGTTCATCCCTTTATTCATCTTCTAGATGTCCTAATCAATTACATATTCACCCATTTAAATTCATGTGTATGCCCATCTATCTAACTTTATTCTACAGTTTTGTATCTTGCTTGCCAAGTAAGTTAACTTGGACAAATTATAACGAATTTTCATTTTGCTCTCTTCTACTTATCTACATTTTTTTTTTTTTTTTTGGTAGGAAGCAGAAATGTACAGTAAAGTGAGCAATGAACAAAAATTCCTCCCTTTCTCATCTCATATTTATTTGTCATTACCAAACATGTGCGACCCATCAATGTCATAATACACGATGAATATGCAACAACTAAGTGTTGCAAAAAATAACTCACATAATGTCAGTGGTACCAGTGTTTTAATACATCACAGGTA
>NC_134793.1:42605049-42607549 GCF_046742065.1 Oratosquilla oratoria
TATATACAACAATTATACATAACCTTAAACACATACGCACATATTGCACAGGGAGAGAGACGGTCCCACGTTAATGGTTAGTCTGTCTTCGCCTAAACACAAGGCTTCTGCCACGCCATTTCGACACCTCCTTGCCCCCATTAAGGCACATCCCAATCACGACAGCATTCCTCCGGCGACGAGACCCACCAGGTGGAGGCAAGGCCAGCCTCAACAATTGCACAATCAGTCGAGGAATTATGGTCCCCGGCCTCATCCCGGGACTCAACAGAGGCAGCCCTAGATTTGATGAAGCTCGGCGGAGATTTGTGAGGCTTGCAGAGACGCGTCGCGTCGGTCTGGTCCCAAATCACATGTTTTGTCAGAGTCTGGAGCTCCATAAGTCAGAACCACGAAGTCCCTGAGATGTATTAGATCTTAACCTGCTAAGCTTGACTGAAGGTCTTGCTTAACCCTTAACGGCCGGGAGGATTCACCGATGATGATTAAAAGCGCTTGGAGTTGGTTAGAAGAGGTCGTTAAGCTAAACAATTCAACGAAAAGAGTTAAGCTATCGGATGCCTACACGGTAATTTTCAGTTCTCTCCTCTACAACGGTGCAAGGTTATCCATTACAGACCAAAAGAACGCCTCTACGTCTCTCTTTCTTACCTCTACAACGGCACAAGCTTGTTCGTAAAGAAAGAATTGCTAGTAAATCAATTACAGTCCAAGACAACAACACAATGTCAATGACTTCGTCTCCCACGTCTCTCTTTGTTCCTAATCGTAGAATCGCTGGTTATTGTCCAGGGAATACAAATTCTTGTAAGAATACATCGGAATCATGGGAAATGTACCAAACGACCGTTCACGAAGGAACAAGAAAAGTTGCAAATCTTTCTGAGGAGAAGAAAAAGAATTTGGAAAAAATTCTTCTCGTGTTCTTTTAAACCATTTTCCTTTTTCTTCGGAGTTAAAAGCATTTTACTGTCACGCTGTTTTATTCTATTCTATTCCTATTCTCTTTCTTTTCATTCATTCGTCTGTTTTGTTTGTTTTGTTTTTCATTATTTGTTTATTGATTTATGTAATATATATATATATATATATATATATATGAATATATATATATATATACATATGTATATACATATATATATATGTATATATATATATATATATATATATATATTGATCTATTTTACGAAAAAAAAATAATAAACAAATAAATAAAGGAAAAATAAAATGGGGCTACTCCAGGCTCACCACACACAAATCACTATTTCCCAATACAGAATGACCGTGATCTTGTAAAGAAAAAAGAAAGAAAATAAATAGATAAATACATAAATGAATAAACAAATGTTTTAGATTTTATTCTGACCAACTTTACCAGTGACCTCCAGTGTAGGGTTGACTCAAAGGATACGAAACCTTGATCCTTGGGGTACGAGACATGATAGCCTGTGTAATGATCCTGTATATTTACAATGAGAAAGCAAAACAAGGTTTGTGTCATTAATCCTTTTCATATGTTTGCTTTGTATTTGTATAGGATTGATGTATGATTTTTTCTCTGAAACATCAAGAGGTCCGGTCACTGAAAAAGATTAAGAACCACTGACGTAAAGGGTGGCACATTTCCTTGTATTCCTAATGCCGGCAGGTGATTTTATTCATATTTGTGCCAGGCACCTTGCGTAGGGGAACATAAGATCATAAGAATGAAGGAGACTGCAAGAAACCATAAAGCCTACACTAGACAGTTCTATGTCCATCACCGCCTCTCGTCCCCATCCATAAAGTTGTCTGACCGTTTCTTAAAACAACCGATAGTTTCAGTGTTCAATACATGGTTGCTAAGTCTATTCCATTTGCTGACCACTCAATTACTAATCCATTTCTTGACTATTTTCTTCTTGAATCTAAATTTGTTCAATTTAAATCCATTACTGAGAGTCCTGCCTTGTTGTACTATTACCTATGGTCAATTACCCGCCTTTTTATTATTTCATTCATAGATATGGTAATCCCTAGCAAGAAAATGGAATGGTATGTTGCTAACCTCCCTAAGGGTGGCGGCATACTAGGCTAGCATGCTACTTGCTTTTTGCTATTTCGTTTGACTACAAACTACTTCGGTTACAAGATTCTAGACTTCCGTAAGAACATCTCAACAAAGTGTCTAACATTCGTATTCTAAGTTTAACTTCTCTTAGCTCGTCATTCAGATTTTCATTATATGACGCAAAGGTAATTAGACATTTGGAAATATGAAAAACAAAAGATCGTAAACGAAGTCGTTTCTACTCAAACGAAGTAGCAAAAGCAAGTAGCAAGCTAGCGAAAAATGCCTAGTGTGCCGCCACTAAAAATGCAACTAAAGATAAATTGTTGATCACACTCAGTGAAGGTATACATACCTTGATACAAAGTCAAGCCCCTTACTGAATAAAATAATTGAACAATTTTGGTTAATTAAATGAAAAATAAAACATAATGATAAGACAACTGTATC
>NC_134793.1:42610049-42617549 GCF_046742065.1 Oratosquilla oratoria
ATTCACTGTAAAATACACTAACAATAAAAAAGGATAAAGAGAGAAAACAGTACGGCTATGAACAAAAAGCTGAATTAAGAACATAAGAATGAAGGAGACTGCAAGAGACCATAAGGCCTACGCTAGGCAGTTCCATGTCTATTACCACCTGTCATCCCCATCCATAAAGTTGTCTAACCGTTTCTTAAAACAACTGATAGTTTCAGCGCTCACTACATGGTTACTAAGTCTACTCCATTCGTTGACCACCCTATTAGTAAACCAATTCTTTCCTATTTCCTTCTTAAATCTAAATTTGTCCTATTTGAATCCATTATTGCGAGTTCTGCCCCGCTGTCTTAATATGATGACCTTGTTTGCGTCACCCTTGTTAAAGCCTTTGATCCACTTGAACACCTCTATTAGATCACCCCGCACTCTGCGTCTTTCCAGAGAGTGTAAGTTAAGGTCCCTAAGCCTCTCTTTGTAAGGTAAATTTCTGAGCCCATGTTATCATTCTGGTCATTCTTTGTACTGATTCTAGTGAATTGATGCCCATTCTATAAGACGGAGACCAAAAATGTACCGCATAGTCAAGGATTCTAACTAACGCTAGGTAGAGCTTGATAATTACCTCTGCACGTCTATTCGTAACCGTCCTAGCAATGAAACCTAGTCATCTGTTAGCTTTATTCCTGGCACTAATGCAGTTTCCTGGATTTAAGGTCAGGACTCACTAGAACTCCCAAGTCTCGCACTCAGTTTTCTCTAAAAACGTGTTATCTAAGCCATATCTATTTTCAGGGTTGTGTACCCCTACATTTGATACGCTGCACTTTAATATATTGAAGTTCATTTGCCATTTCACCGACTATATGAACAATTCGTAAAGATCATCCTGCAGAATCTCAGCGTTATCTCCTGACCTAATTAAGCGTCCTATTTTAGTGTGGTCCGCAAACTTACTAACATCATTATCAATCCCATTGTCCAAGTCGTTTATGTACATAATAAAAAATAAAAGATCCAAAAACGAGCCCTGTGGAACTCCACTAGAAACACTCCCATATTTGGATTTTACACCATTTATGGTGACCCGCTGTTTTCTGTCACTGATCCAAGCTCTAATCCATTCTAATAATTTTTCTCCAATGCCATGGGCTTTGATTTTAGTGATCTCTGGTGTGGCACCTTATCGAACGCTTTGCTAAAGTCAAGGTAAATAACATCGTAAATGTAATTGTTATCTGACGCCTTATATACGTTAGTATAAAAGAATAGAAGATTGGTCACACATGACTTACCCTTGGAGAAACCATGCTGTGAGTCACGAATCAAAGTATATCTCTTGGTGTAATCTCTGAGTTTAGTAACTATTACTGATTCAAGTATTTTACCTATAACTGGTGTCAGACTGATTGGCTTGCACTTGCATATAGACGATCTATCCCCTTTTTTGAAAACAGGATCAAATTTTGCCTGACTCCAAGCAATAGGTACAAAACCAGTGTCTACCAAGCTATTAAATATTTCTGTTAACTAGTCGCAGATTTCAAATTTACATCCTTTAAGCACTCTCGGAAATATTTTGTCTGGACCCGGGGATTTTGTAGCTTTAAATCTTTCGATCTGTTTGACTATTTCTACCTTACTAATGCTGATATTTGATAGTCTACTTTCTTCATCGCCACTGAAAATCGAATTGCAGTCAGATATCTTATCTAACCTCTCCTTAGTAAACATCAAGAGAAAACATTTGACTCTTCACACACATAAAAAAAAAAAAATCCGAACATGAACAATACCTAGTCACCGGAGAACGTACCTACTAAGTATTTCAGCGGCTTTGACCCATCGTTTTTCGCTCATATTTCCGAAATAATCATTCACATCAGCATGGTATATTAGCACAGCCTAATTCACACCCGGCCATAATTTTTGACGTTATAGTGTATTCACAAGTGTATTTAATTACGGTGTTTACTCTTGATATTGTGTGTGTCGTAGCCGACACCCGTGAAGTAAATCGAACAAGTGAAGTTGGGATACACGAGGTAGTTTGTGATGACGTCACGACTTCACCTGTTCGATTTACTTCACGGGTGTCGGCTACGACACACTTAATATCAAGAGTAAACGCCGTAATTAAATACACTTGTGAATGCACTATAACGTCAAAAATTAGGGCAGGGTGTGAATTAGGCTGGGCTAATATATCATACTGGCGTGAATGGTTATTTCGGAAATATGAACGAAAAAAGATGGGTCACAGCCGCTGAAATACTCAGTAGTTCAGGTACATTCAGACACAAATTTTTTTTGAAGACACTCCCATCTCGAATCAACCCAGACTTTTGAGACATTCACACTGGACAGTTCCTGTTGGTTTCTTACCTGCGGCTTGTAACTGCGTGATTATGCTGTTTTCCTCAAGGTGGCGACACACTAGGCTAGCATGCTATTTCCTTTTGCTACTTTGAGTAGAAACGACTTTGGTTGCAATATTCTAGACTTCCGGAAGAACATTTCGACAATATGTCGAACAATATGCCTGGCGTTACTCGCAAGAGTAATTTGGAAATTTGAAAATGAAAGATCGTAACCGAAGTCGTTTCTACTCAAACGAAGTAGCAAAGGCAAGTAGCATGTTAGCGATAAATGCCTAGTGCGCCGCCACCTTTACAAGACTTGCATGTCTATCTCACCTGCCGCCAGGTGATTTCATTTAGATGAAAGATGCTGGCAGTGATATTGGGGAGACGAATTGATGTCAATATTTTGAGACAACTTTTTTTCACATTTCACTCTTGTTAGGATGTGAATTTGAATAAATAGAAGAAGACTTTGCTTGCAGCATTCTAAGAACATTCTATCCAACATCCGTAAAAATTTAGCTCCTTCCATTCCACCATTCAGTTTCTCAATATATGACGCAAAAGTAATTTGACTTCTGAAGATTGGAAAAAAAAAAAATAACCGACGTCGTCTCTACTCAAACGAACTCACAACGGTTGAGAAGAATCAGCCGAGACTCGCTCGATGTAAACACAACCTATCCCTGGCGTTTTTTTTTTTTTTTTTTTTCGGGATATCAAACTTAGGGTTGCCTCGTTTCTTCACATCTATCAAACATTTATATATTTTATTTTGGTCAAATTCAAACGATTTCATTCAGTTTAGGAGTAAGACACCGCGCACTGAAGGCGTTAATAATCAATTACACCATCGCCCACAACAATTACACGTCACTTCCTATAATCACTTGCAAAGAAAAACAATAACTGGCACCTCGGCCTGAACTGATTTAAGTCATTCAATATTTACCTCATCTGAATGCAATTATACAAAGTTTTCATATGAGACTTGTTAAAAATGCCATAATATCAAATCTCACGCTAATGTGTGAAAAAAAATATTAATATCTTTTATGAAGCAATTACTTAAGTAAAACAATTAAGTGAAACAATATGATAAACGTATCTATTCGTTCAGATAATATCTGAGATAAATGTCTTAACCAAATGTATGGTAATGTCTTTAGAAATTAAAGAACAGAGCTTAGCCATTGGCGTTTAAATAATTCACATTGTAAATACGAGTCAGGTTGTAGCATTTTTCACAAATAATGACCTGTCATTAACGACGGAAATGTGTAATGTAAAACAAGAAACATAAACTGCACTTCAAAATTTTTCGACCAAATAAACATAATATACATAAATCTGCACCAAAGTGAGTTTATTCTAACTTAGCGGAGATATTGTTAAGATAAAAGGTTATGTTCAGTAATATTTACTAAAGTTGAGCTTGGTGAACTTCTGAAGTACATGCGACATGACGTCATCAACTGCCTAAAATCGTTCTGTATTGGCCATAATAGATATACAAGATTTCTTAATCTGTTAAAGACTTAACCATAATAAGCACTAGGGTAAGATTTTTTTCTTAGTTCAAAAACAACGCCGGACAGTGAGAAGAAAAATACTAAACACTGTTTTCGTAGCAAAGGGGTTAGTTTAGATTTCTTTAAACCCGGTTCTGTTCTTAGTGAAATGAGCATGCTTGGAAATGACGCAGATATATTTTTTTCTCATATTGTGGCATATCTACTTTATATCTGATATGATCTAGTATTAGACTTAGTGTAAAGTAATATTTAATAGCTTCTAAATTAATTTTCTCAGTGATGATATCAAAATGAACACTGCATCTCCACTTTGGAGATTCGACGTTTTTTTTTTTTTTCCTTTAAAAAAAAAATACTCCCCAGCCGCGATTGATTTTTGTGTCCTCGTACTCGGAATCCATGATATTGTTTTTATGCATCAACCGTCTCAATATCTGATTTTTTTTTTTTTTTTTTTTTTTTTTTTTTTTTTACCAATAAAGGAACATTGGCTAGCGATCATTACCATGGACTTTCTTTTGAGCTCTTCCCCTGCGACCTCGGTTGACCTTGTCTTCCTGGAAATTTTCGAAACAGTTTGGGACAATGTAGCTTTCGCTTATGCGGCCACCTAACACATTATTTTATTTTGATTCGAATGAAAAGATTCTTCAGTCAAAATATCAGGGGTCAAAACTGAAACAAGTGACCTCTGCTGTTCTACGAAGAGTAAATACAAAAAATAATAATAACATATGAATAAAGAAATAGATAAAATAAATTAAAAATAAACACTAGGATCTTGTGCTGTAAGTTCAATTTCCTCAAGTATTCGCAATGTCTTTTTTTTAGCTGTATAACAAGCATCACATACCCGAAGAACAGAAGGGTCTAAGCATTTTACAGCGAGATTCCTAATGACCAAAGACTGGATAAACGAAGGTAGGAAAAGGGAAGTCTGTGTACGAAACCTCATGGGAAGCAAAATGATACTTGTAGACAGACTTTGAGTCTTATATATTCACTAAAGATGTTTATCACTTCGGTGCGTTGCGTTCCCTAAAGAAGACTTTTTTTTTTTTTTTTTAAGGATTCCACTTTTTTTTCTTTTCTTTTTTTTAAGGATTCCACCCTCTGATCATAACTCCTGTGCAAATTACCGAGTTAGTTTTCCATCTAGTAAGAAAAAGAAAAAGAAAAAATCGTTAAGATCGAGAACCACACGGTAGCCCAGTGTGCCGAACTCATGAGCAGGTGGTCAAGAGTTCGATTCCCGGGACCCGCCATACAGCCTTGGCCAGGCGGGGAGGCGACCCAAACACTGGTTTAAAGAAGCAGTGGCTTGCTGCAACTGACAGGAACTGGATGGTGAGATAAGATTGGTTGAAAGAAAGAGTGGAGGTGAGTATAATTCTATATAAGAAGCTGTTTTATCCCTGTAGCCGTCAAACCTCGACTAGGACTGCCCAAATGGTCTGAGAAACGGCGAGGCAAGCGGTGAGGGAATGGTCAAGAAAATCGGACCCAAAGGTCGGCATGTCACGACACCGTCACACTGTCACGTCACAGTCAAAAAGTTACGTCACTATCACATGGGCCTAAGTACACGAATGACATTCGACAACGAAAGATGAGTGTGACTAGGCTCTGTAAGCAGTGGCTGATACACACACACACACACACACACACACACACACACACACACACACACACACACACACACACACACACACACACACACACACACACAAAGCATTAATTCAAATAATAACGTATATGTTTATTTGGTCGAGTCTGTCGAACACAATTATATTACAATTTTCGTTTCCACGCGCAATTATTTTTCAACTGAATTATCATCTTAACAAGGCATGTAATGTTCTAATATACTGCTTTCGGATTTCAAAATGAATTAAATTAAATTATATATATATATATATATATATATATATATATATATATATGTATATATATGTGTGTGTATATATGTATATATATATATATATATATAAATATACACATACATATATGTATGTATGTATGTATATATATATATATATATACATATATATATATATTTATATATATATACATATATATATATATATATATATGTATATGCGAATAAATCACGAAAACATGTGATTCACAAAACGTGCAATAAAACCACTTGGAAAATAAAATTAAAACTGGACCCCACAGGGGGGGATCCTCAGCCCCGTTCTCTTCAACCTCCTGATGGAGCAGCTGGTCAGCCTGCCGTTCACGGCTGGAACAGTGCTTCTCAGCTACGCCGATGATCTAGACCTCGTCGTCACCGGTCACGGCAATCTAATCGCCAAAACACAGGAGGCCCACAACCTCCTGAGCAAGAAAAGCAAGGAGCTGGGACTAAAGGTCTCAGGCGAAAAATCCGAGGCCATGATGTTCAGCGCACCCGCACCCACCCAGTATCTACACGTTCAGGACGTGAGGCTGAACTGGACACAGTCCTACCAGTACCTCGGGATTTGGCTGGATCACAGGCTGACCTTTGCCCGTCAGGTAACCTACTTGAGGGAAAAGACGCAAGCGAGGACCACAGTGATGAAGGCCATGACAAGACCGGAGGCAGGGACGTCCTACGCCGTCTTGCGACTCTACTACGTGCAGGCCATCCGATCCCTAGTCGATTACAGTGCGCCTGTACTAGTCGCGCTCGGCGGCGGACTGCGAGAGAGGGTCGAAGTCATCCAGAACTAGGCCATGAGAACCATGTTGGGGGCGCCAAGGTGGACCAGCGCCTGTGCACTACAGAGCGAGACTCGTCTAGTCCCCCTCACCATCAGGACCCAGCAGATCGTGGCATGCAGGGTGGGCAAGATCCTCCTTCAGAGCAGCGTGACGGCAGTGCACTCCAGGCTCAGAAAAATCCTACCTCACGACAGGACACTCTTCACCGCCAACACCTGGATCTACAGAGTTGCCGACGCGGCCAACCAATTTATGGACTCTACCCAGTTCCTACGAACGCCCCATCACCTTATCAAGGCATACCAAGAACCACCCCCGTGGGAACAACCGCTTGCTGAAGTAACTTATACGTCTCTCCCTGCAGCAAAGCCTCTGTGTTTCACAGAAGTGCTACGCCAGCTCGCCCTTGCGACCATGGCACAGGCCTGGGACCCTGACAGCGCGGTATACTTCACGGATGGATCCGTTGACCGTAGCAGAGGCACAACCGGGGCAGCGGTGGTCACCGAAGGGCAGGCATTCTCCTGGAGGACACCTGACCACTGTTCCACCTTCCAAATGGAAATGGTTGCCATCCAGCACGCTCTACGGCACGCCACCGACCGCCACGAGGAAACTGTGATCATACACACCGACTCCAGGGCCGCTCTACAGGCACTACAGCAGACACGACCCACCCAAGATATCGCCCTCATCACGACTGCACTGAGCCTCATCCAGAACCTGGCAACCGCGGGGAAAAGGGTGAGACTCAACTGGATCCCCAGCCATGTGGGAATACGGGGGAACGAGGATGCAGATGCGGCGGCACGAGCAGCTTCAGCCCTCCCAGCTGTCAGCCATCACGTCCCAATGTCCCTAGGACAGATCAAGGCGCTGGTACGACGCTCCGCCGCCCACCA
>NC_134793.1:42632549-42635049 GCF_046742065.1 Oratosquilla oratoria
TATAGTAGCTTCGACATGTATCTAACTGCATACCGATATATGTGACGCTTTATTAGATATGTCAAGACATCCTGAGCTTTGAGAGTTCACCACTCGTAACAACATGACCCCGGGATCAATCCCCGGCGACTTACCAAAGCACTAAAGGCAAAGGTGACGGCTTCAGAGACAGCAAAGTACCCTGTGGAATAGGCCCCTCGAAAAGATGGAGAGTGCTGGATTCGATATTATCATTGCAGTTGTTACTCAACGGCATGTTACCCAGAGATTTTGCAATACCGAAGCGACAGATTCATTGTCTATTGACGGTGATGACAGTTGTATTATACACAAGTGATTTTGAGCCAATATTGTAAACGTCAATGGCGCTATTCCAGTTTCTAATCATTGCAACTTACTGCTTCTGTTTCATGACAATATCTTCCTTGATAGGGTATTTTAATAGTGTAGGTATATTGGGACCATTCGTGTGTTTATTATTGCAAATGGGTATGCTATTTTCATTCTTTTCAACGCCAAGAACTTCTACTCCCTTTCATAGAAGTTAAGGACGTTGTCGCGTTATTTTATGTACTTATTTATTTATTCATTTATTTATTCACTTACACACACAGACACACACACACACATACATACATACATGTGTGTGTGTGTGTGTGTGTGTGTGTGTGTGTGTGTGTGTGTGTGTGTGTGTGTGTGTGTGTGTGTGTGTGTGTGTGTGTGTGTGTGTGTGTGTGTGTGTGTGTGTGTGTGTGTGTGTGTGTGTGTGTGTGTGTGTGTGTGTGTGTGTGTGTGTGTGTGTGTGTGTGTGTGTGTGTGTGTGTGTGTGTGTGTGTGTGTGTGTGTGTGTGTGTGTGTGTGTTTGTGTGTGTGTGTGTGTGTGCGTGTGTGTTTTCTATTCTTTCAGGAATTTCAGTTTAGTAGTCTTCCCTTAATACGAACTCGCTTAAATCAGCAGGATTCGATCCGTCTTCCCCACGACCTTGCGTTCGTGATCTAAGAGTCAACAACGACAATGGTGTTGTTAACGTCTTTTGTAAAGGAGTGAAATTGTTGAGATATCCAAAACATATTTTGAATTATGCAGTTGATAGTTCACAATATATTTAGCACTTCTGGATATCAATTTCCCATTTCACAAAACTATATTATCTGAGAAATGATTCACTATTATAATGATAACAGGACTTTTTTTGTTGACCTCCAGTTCGTATCTTATATACATGTGTGTGTGTGTGTGTGTGTGTGTGTGTGTGTGTGTGTGTGTGTGTGTGTGTGTGTGTGTGTGTGTGTGTGTGTGTGTGTGTGTGTGTGTGTGTGTCTGTGTGTGTGTGTGCGTGTGTGTGTGTGTGTGTGTGTGTGTGTGTGTGTGTGTGTGTGTGAGTGTGTGTGTGTGTGTGTGTGTGTGTGTGTGTGTGTGTGTGTGTGTGTGTGTGTGTGTGTGTGTGTGTGTGTGTGTGTGTGTGTGTGTGTGTGTGTGTGTGTGTGTGTGTGTGTGTGTGTGTGTGTGTGTGTTTCTGTGTGTGTGTGTGTATGCGTGTGTGTGTGTATGTATATATGTACATTACCAGAGTCAAAAAAAGAAATCAACAAGTAAGAATAATTATGTCAATAAACAAATATTTGTCTAAAGTGAAAATCCATGACAGTTGAAGGATAATGCTTCACCAGCAACTCTCTCTGTTTTCCAGATATCCGACGAGTCTTGCAAATGATAATTTCTGTCATCAACAACGTTCATGGAATTGACAGTTTCCATTCCACAACTAAGAAGTGAAAGGTGTTTACTACGGATAATGTCTGGATCAGCATGAAAACCTCTGTTCAAAGAAAAGAAAAAAGATAAAAAGAATGAACAAGTAAGGAGGAAATTAACGAGATTTTTACAGTATTCCAGAGAACAGCATAACAGATAGGCCTAGAATGCAATGAGCAGAAAACGGAAATTATGAAGCTAAGTAGAAATGCCAATTATACACCAGGAGAAAAGCAAGTTGGGTCACTAAGTGTAAAGAAAGTGGATAAGTTCAAGTACCTGGGATCCATTGTCAGTGAGAGAAATGAATTGGACATAGAAATAAACGAACGAATAGCTGTAGGAAACAGATGTTACCATGCCCTGGCATCTGTAATGAAGAGTCGGACCATCAGCAGAAGAACTAAGATAAGAACATATAACATTGTAATAAAATCAACAGTTCTGTACGGATGTGAGACATGGACACTGACAAAAGAAAGGGAGAAGAGACTGGAATTTTTTTTAAACAATATCCTGAGAAGAATCCTCGGCACAGTATATGATGACGAAGAAGGGAAATGGAGACGAAGACTTAACAGGGAAATTAGAGATCAGACCGGACAACAGTATATTCAGGATGAAATACAGGGAAGAAGAGCAAGGTGGGCTGGACACTGCGTCCGAATGGAGGAACATAGACTACCAAGGAAGCCGATGGAAGGAGGAGTAGAGGGCACGTGACAAGTGTTAGAGATTTAACCG
>NC_134793.1:42640049-42647549 GCF_046742065.1 Oratosquilla oratoria
TTTTAAATCTCCAAGTCCTTTAAAAAGACCCTCCTGCCTTTTAGCTTTCAAAAGTTTTTCTTATATATCTCAAGATACATATGATTTGTTTTGTAAAGCGTCGATGTACTCTATCTCTAATCATCTAATCATCATATGGAAAAGACGTATTCCTAATATGGGGAAACCAATTATGTATATAGTTTGTTGGTAACAACTGGAGTTATTTAGAGAAAAATGCACGTAATAATTCCTATAACTATACTAAAGCTAAAAAGTACTATAACTACAAAACCAAACAGTTATGAAGTGGAGCATATATATCTACAATTACACCAACTAGAAAGGCTAGGCGTAAACACGACGAAGACATACAGCGAAACAGTATTTAAGTGGAACCTAACACTAGATCAGGTTTCTAGATTCTGTGGCAGTTCTGGTACACTCATGGCCCTCCACACTTCGATGCTGCATCTGCTGTTCTTGGGTGGACTTCTGGCCGAGATGGTGGCCTTCGGAGTGGGCCACGTCGTGCCCAGGAAGAACATTAAGAGAGTGGAAGGCTGCCCTTGCCCGATCATTCCGTCTCCGTATGCCAACCTCGATGAGGTCGACTGTTTCAATCTTAAATTGACGGAGGTCCCTACCAAATGCTTCTCCGAGGTATGTCTCGATTTTTTTTTTTTTTTTTTTTTTTTTTTTTTTGTCAAAGTGATAATGTGCATTCTGCAAGCAATACCCCACACGGCAGCACACGTCTTTGTGTGTGTGTGTGTGTGTGTGTGTGTGTGTGTGTGTGTGTGTGTGTGTGTGTGTGTGTGTGTGTGTGTGTGTGTGTGTGTGTGTGTGTGTGTGTGTGTGTGTGTGTGTGTGTGTGTGTGTGTGTGTGTGTGTGTGTGTGTGTGTGTGTGTGTGTGTGTGTGTGTGTGTGTGTGTGTGTGTGTGTGTGTGTGGTGTGTGTGTGTGTGTGTGTGTGTGTGTGTGTGTGTGTGTGTGTGTGTGTGTGTGTGTGTGTGTGTGTGTGTGTGTGTGTGTGTGTGTGTGTGTGTGTGTGTGTGTGTGTGTGTGTGTGTGTGTGTGTGTGTGTGTGTGTGTGCGTGTGTGCGTGTGCGTGTGTGAGCATGTACCCACAACCATAAAATATATTTTTTTGACATAACATATCTACTGTGTTCTGATCTATTTACTGCACACGTTTTCATAAACGGATCAATCCCTCCCCAGGACATTGCTGTTGTAAACCTTGCTGGGAACTGGATTACCCAGATCGGCCCCAGTGACTTCGACAACCTCAAGAACCTACGCCACCTCGATCTGGACCACAACAAAATCGAGTTCGTAGACTCAGTAGCCTTCAGAGGTCTTACAAGCATGATAGACTTGCACATGGCCAACAACAAGCATTTAGCATCACTACCTGAAGGTAAATGTCTTAATTGTGTCTTTATTCTTATGAACACGCCTCTCATCTTCCCCTTACTCCTCCTACTACACCTTCGTCCTCGTCCTCCTCCTCCTCCTCTTCCTCTACCTTTGCCTTCATCTTCCGTCTTCCTCATCCTTCTTCTTTCATCTTCCCTCCTCTTCCGTCCTCACTCGCATCCTCTCTCCTTCTCATCCTCCTCCTCCTCCTTTGTTCTCCTCTTACTTCTCCTCATCGTCTTCCTTTTCCCAAAAATGAGATTGCCTATGAATCCTCGCAAGTTACTAATTTTATTGCTCTAACCTATCTATCCGTTAATAATTCTTGTCTCCTTCAAATTTAAACTTTCACTAACATTAATATGTGCATCTTTTCCAATTTGGGAGGCAAAAGTTCATTTCCCTTATACTACAGTACAACTCAAGTGCAACCAATCTGTCTAGGTCTGAAACTTCCGTCCGTCATAAATCGCTATAGTTTCCTCTACGTAAATCAATAAAACTAGAGGATGTAATATTTCAACATGTCGTGGAGATTACACGCGCAGTGAACTGCATAGGATGTCTTCTACAACCTGAGGATTTCTTTCACCCTGAAATCTATTTCTTGACAGACCAGTTCCTTTGTAAAATACGTTAAAGAGAGATTTCTCCCGAGCTTGAAACAAAGCCTCCATGTCAGAGGCGGGGCTTGCTTCTTTCTTTCTCTGAATCCTGAAATGTTCCCTCCTTCTCTCGCTTCTGCTTTCAAAGTACCTCACCTCTCAGTCCGTCGCCAAGTCGCTCCTAAATCTCGTTTTTATGACCATCAAAACGGCTCGTTCTTGACAGGTCTTGCCTCGCAGAAACTTTCTTTAGAAACAGGGTCACGTGCCATAAAAGAAAGAAATAATTCTCACCATTATTGTCACGGGATAAAGAACCGAGCACAGGTTGTTACATTTTTAATCACATCGGAGCGTGGCTACGTTTATATATATATATATATATATATATATATATATACAGATATATATATATATATATATATATATATATATATATATATATACATATATATATATACATATATATATATATATATATATATATATATATATATATATATAAAATTGTTGACTCGAGTTCTATCAACTGGAAACCCGGAGACTCATACTGGTTGGCAACGGTACCTGAAGAATATGATGTAATTACTTCTTTTGTTCTTCTACTGTTGTGATTTGGAGCTTGATGAAGCAAAGTCATTCCTCCTCACTTAGAACCCATCTCGCTTCAAGTTTTCTTCGTCTTCAGACACTTTCTCGGCTCAAAAATGTCATTCTTCAATACAATTTATGTCGTTGTCTGAAGATGACAATTACTGACAATTCTGATAGCTATTATATTTATGAACGAAGGTTTAATTGATTTGTATAACGTTTCCCTTTTTTTATTCAATTAGAGGGACAAAGAATATAAATATGAGTGAAAAGATCTCCCGGGGACCTCTCATCCCATCCCTTTATCAAGAATATATACCTGAAAAAACTCCCATGATCAAAACGTTGTATAATCAATAAAGGCTTCGTCCTTAAAAATGCTGTTCAATCTGTCTAAATCTGATGGTTAATTTTCTTTTCTTTTTTTCATATACGATTTTTTCCACTACACTGATCATCTTCTTAGCAGTTTTTCCAATGCAATAATTATTACCATAGTAGAGGTTAATAGATTTAGTTACGATGTCTCTCCGAAATATATGTATATATCACACACATGAAACCCACAGTCGGAGAAAATAAACTTCGAATAAAGAAGAATCCTATATTTTGGCTATCAACTGTAGCCCTCTTCAGGAAAGTACATGAGACAGAGGACAGAGGGGACTTACAAGCTACAGAAAAGAGAAGGAATGTGGACAGACGGCATCATCCAGTTGATAGCCGAAATATAGGATTCTTCTTTATTCGAAGTTTATTTTCCCCGACTGTGGGTTTCCTGTGTGTCATTTACAAATGTGCTACTACGTTTCTGTTTAGAAACATGTATATATATATATGTATATATATATATTTATTTATATATATATATATTTATTTATATATAGATATTTAATATATATATATATATATATATATATATATATATATATTACTGTTGAATGCTAAAGCACAAGTGGCATCAATGATTTTTAGAGAACATTTCTCTAACTTTCTAAGTATCATTTTCTCTTCATGGTTCAAACTCTGGAGGAAAGTACGAAAGTCGTCAGAGTGGTTTTATATATATATCAGTGAGAAAGGGTGGTGGAGGGGAGTGGAATGGGTGGAAATAAAGCGGGAGGGAGTGGATATATACCTTTTGACTTGGCTACCTCCCTGATAAGGGGGATAAAAAATTGGTATATATAGGGTATAAATTGTCTGTTAGCCCAAAACTAATTTCTTTGCGTTATTCATTGCAAAAACATTCTCCAGTTTGAACAGAATTTTTCTAATACCCCAGAATCTGAAATTTGTTAAAGTAAAATGAACAAAGTCAACACTACAATGCCAGGTTATACGGAGTAACCCCTCAGATTTGCCAATCTCAACCCATCTTGTCAAACCAATACAAATCTACTTCATCCCCAGAAGAGAGATTTCAGTCAAATCCTGACAATTGCAAACACACCAGCTGCGGCACGTTATGGGACTTAACTTGGGGCTTTGACTATCCAAAGACATCTTCCATGGCCTGCCTAACTTGAAGAGGATCCACTTCTACACCACATCCCTCGAGATCCTGCCGGACTTCAGCCACCAGACGAACATCGAACTCCTGAACGCGGACAACTGCCAACTGTCCAGACTACGCAGACCCTCCTTCGGTGAGGTCACAACCTCAGTGGCCTTCATCTACCTGGGCGGAAACAACATCTCCCACGCTGCCTTTGACTCCATTTCCAGCTTCCATGACATCACCTACTTTTTCTTCGACCACACGGTGAGTGAGCTGCGAGAATGTAATTCTTTCTCAGTGGGGCCATTCCTTCCCCGTAACTTACAATTCTTTCCCAGCGGTCCCCCCCCCTCTCCTTCCTTCTGCTGCACTTTAGATGGTGTCTTTCTTTCCCGGTCCATATATAAACAAGATGAACGTTTACGTACTCTACGAAAAAGGAGATGAGTTTAAGTTTGGCTGGATTGGATTAGATTAGCTTAGGTTTATGGCAGGACATGATATCTTAGTGTAATAGTTCCGAGGAAAGGATCCAAAGTGAGAGAAGAGACCAGTTGTGAAAGAATTCAGCTCACAGAAAATGTAGCCCTTACCACACGCTGACGAACTTTTTTGTGCTCACCGCATACGCACACATGCACACATATACTCGCATGTATACATATGCACACAAATGCACACATATACTCGCATGTACACAAACTCTCTCTCTCCCTCTCTTCCCGTGCGTCCGAGTGTGTGTGTGTGTGTGTGCGTGTGTGTGTGTGTGTGTGTGTGTGTGTGTGTGTGTGTGTGTGTGTGTGTGTGTGTGTGTGTGTGTGTGTGTGTGTGTGTGTGTGTGTGTTTTGTTTGTGTGTGTGTGTGTGTGTGTGTGTGTGTGTGTGTGTGTGTGTGTGTGTGTGTGTGTGTGTGTGTGTGTGTGTGTGTGTGTGTGTGTGTGTGTGTGTGTGTGTGTGAATACACTGATACTTAGGTATAAACGAGAATATATATAATTTTATTTCCACATACACATGCCTTTCTCCTTGTTGTATTTTACATACCAAAAATTTTTCGCTTCACAACTCTGTTCATGCATATACGAAAGTGTTTTGCAGAAAAATGCATTTATGAATGCATGCAGAGTGATATGTCTCTGCACTTCTCTCCTCTCTTGTACAGAACATAGAATGCACAATCAATCAAATTCCATGTAGACGTAGGAAATCGTTTCCCGATTCAGAATATATAACTTCCTTCACATACAATCACATACATACATACATACTGTACATATATATATATGTATATATATATATATATATATATATGTATATATATACATACATACATACATACATACATACATACATACATACATACATACATACATACATACATACATACATACATACATTCGTAGAATACACACTGGAAGGTAGACCGAAGCACTATTTACTGGAACAAATATCAACTCATATAAACCTGAATATGAAGTTTCTAAGATACAGAAGTCTCAATGGGCCACCTTTGATATTGTCACCATCTACCAGTGAATAAGTGTAAAGTCCGAGGTACGGGTATAACGGAGAATATACTAGATACCAGATCTGGGCACGCTACCGCTGGACAGGTAGTGCTGTACCACCGGATAGATGGTGCGTTGACGGAATATCTGGGGTGCATTTCCGTCAATGCGTTACCGATTGTAATTTCCTTAGAGCGGTCCGCGTTAATGTGTATGTGTATATGTATTTACACATACGCAGAGTTTTCGGTAACGCACAACCTGTCTGGCGGTAACGCGCCCAGCTCTGCTAAATACTTGTTCCTACACCGCTTTACATGTTACAGATAGCAGTAAAGCTTAGCATTCCTTTTTTAGAGCTTTATGCAAGCCAACTGACAGTGAGAGACCATATGGCCTACGTTAGGAAGTTCCAAACCTATCACCACCTACCATTCCAGTCCATAAAGTTATCCAAACTTTTCTTAAAAAAAGTCATTGTTTCACCGTTTACTACATACCGGTAATTACAAAGTCTATTCCATCCATTAACCATTCTGTTAATAAAACAGCTCTTCTCCATTTTCTTCTCAAACCTAAATTTATCTCATTTAAATCCATTATTACGAGTCCTGCTTTTGCTGTCTTAATATGATGACCTTGCCTGCATCACTCTTGTTAAAGCCCTTGACTCATTTGAATACCTCTATTAGATCACCCCCGAACTCTCCATCTTCCTAGAGACTCGAAGTGATAGGTCTATTATCTCTTAGTTTTTGTTGTCCCTCTTCTCTCAGGTGACTTTGAGTCCTGCTTTTGCTGTCTTAATATGATGACCTTGTCTCCATCACTCTTGTTAAAGCCCTTGACTCATTTGAATACCTCTATTAGATCACCCCTGAACTCTCCATATTCCTAGAGACTAGAAGTGATAGGTCTATTATCTCTTCTTAGTTTTTGTTGCCCCTCTTCTCTCAGGTGACTTTGTGGGCTCAGACCCGTGAGGAACTGGAGATCCTTCTGGAGAAGCCTTACCACTTCAACTTCGAGACGGTTCCGCCGTTAGGCCAGATGAAGGTCTGCTTTGACGACGGTTTCCCGAACGTCGATGGGATTTGCGATCTCGGCAGAGGCTGAAGACTGTAGAGTGCCTGGCATCTTGGCCGGCACCTTCCGTATCTTCCGGTGCTCCCCCGCTTCAAGAATGACCTCCAGTTCTACACCAATTGACGAACTTTCTTTTTCTTCAAGAGTGACCCCCCCCCCTGTCTGAATTTTTTTTTATTTTTTTTTTTCCTGTTCCTGTAAAAACATCACTTTTGTAATTTCATGGTTCAAGCTGCACAAGTTAAATTGATTATGATCCCAATCCAATTACCATAATAGAAATATGGAATATTTCTAGTCAAATTACAGAAAATGTTTACATATTTTTTACATGAAAACATGATATCAAAATAAAAACGTTACTGAGATTGACGCGACTAATCATTTTCACGAATAAATATTTGAACGTGTGCATATGAGACTTTCAGGTCTACCACAATGCAAATACACACACACACACACACACACACACACACACACACACACACACACACACACACACACACACACACACACACACACACACACACACACACACACACACACACACACACACATACACACACACACACACACACACACACACACACACACACACACACACACACACACGCACACACACACACACACACACGCACACACACACGCACACACATACACACACGATTCGTGGCGCAGTAGTAGTAGAGTTCCTGACTGCCACTACTGTGGTCCGGGTTCGAATCCCGCCCAGGGCTGAAATAATTTTAGTATTGCTGCGCTGTGAGTCATTACTTTAACTCTCATGGGCAGGGAGTTGGGTGTGT
>NC_134793.1:42650049-42652549 GCF_046742065.1 Oratosquilla oratoria
GTATTTACCTAGTTGTATTTAACTAGGTGTATTATGCGGGAAGGGAAGCTACGCTCGTGGTGTACCGCCTTTGTATTTCGCAGTGTCTAGTTTGCTTTTAAACTCATGAATGGTTTTTGCGCACACTATTTCCTTGTCCAGTTTGTTCCAAGTGTCTACTACTCTATGTGGAAAACTGTCTTTTTTCAGATCTCTTCTGTAGCTATATTTCTTTATTTTCTTTTCATGTCCTCTTGTGCTTCTCCCGTCCCAGTATAACAAGTCCTCTCTATCAAGTATTTCTGTGCCTTTCATGATTCTGTAGATGGTCAGTAGGTCACCTCTCTCTCTTCTTTGCTTCAGAGTCGGTAAATCCGGTTTAGCCAATCTCTCCTCATATGGCAAGTTTGCGAGTGCAGGTGCCATTTTTGTTGCTGCTCTCTGGATTCTTTCTATTTTCTTTATATTCTTTTTGGTACTGGGTGAACACAATGTCGCCGCATATTCTAGTTTAGGCCCTATCAGTGCGACCAATATTTTTTTAATAATTTCTTTGTCCAAATATGTAAATGCCACTTTTATTGATCTTAGCAAGTTGTAGGATTCTCCAACAATTTTGTTTATCTGTTTGTCATAGGACAAGTCGTTTGAGATAATTACACCCAAATCTATTTCGGATCTCTCCTTCTTTACCTCCTTGGTTCCAATTTTATATTGTCCTGATATTCTGTTTTTGCTTTTTCCAAACTCCATTATGCTACACTTCTTAATATTGAAGTCCACCTCCCATTTCTGACTCCAGTTCCATACTTTATTCAGGTCTTCCTGCAGTGATTCGCAATCCTCTTCAGTTTTTACTTTCATTAACAGTTTGGCGTCGTCAGCAAAGAAGCTCATGTAACATTTCACATCATCATCCATGTCATTCACATAAATAGCAAACATTATTGGAGCTAGTACAGATCCTATATGTTCCAGTTTTTTTAATAATTTTTGTGTGGTACTTTGTCAAAAGCTTTTTGCAAGTCCAGGAAGGCACAGTCAGCTCATCCATTCCTTTCTTGCACTATGTCTATTAATCTTGAGTAGAAACATATTAAGTTTGTGGTACATGATCTTCCTTGTCTGAACCCAAATTGTCTTGGGTTTATTATATTGTTGTCTTCCAGGTGTTTTACCCATCTATTCTTGATGATATTCTCACAAATTTTGGCTATAGTTCTTGTTAGTGAGACTGGCCTATAGTTAGTTGGTTCTTCCTTGTTTCCCCTTTTATATATTGGTACAATGTTAGCATTTTTCCAGTCTTTTGGTATTTTTCCTTCTTTGAGTGAGCAATTTATTATGTTATGTATTTTGTCCGTTAGTTCTTCTTTGCATTCTTTTAGAATCCAATTTGCAATTCCATCCGGGCCATGTGATTTCCTGAGGTCAAGGTTAGATAGGTGTTCTAATATTTCTTTTTGTGCTATTGTTATGTTGCTCATGGGGGGAGATCGCCTTTCATTACCTTCGTTCATATATTGTGTTTTCTCTCTAGTGAAGACAGAATTAAAGTGATTTTTCATGATTTCGGCCATTTCTAAATCTTCTGTGTATTCTACATTTCCTTGGCGTAGTTTCACCATTTCTTGCTTGATTTTAAGTTTACCATTCACGTATCGATAGAATAGTTTGGGTTGCTCTTTGCATTTATCTATAATATCCTTTTCATGGTTCCTTTTTTCCTCTCTTCTCACTTTAACATACTCATTTCTATAGTTTATACAGACTTGCCATTTTCCAGTGTTTTTTTTTTTCATCTTTTCTCCACCTTTTCCAAGCTCTGTTCCTTCTGTCTTTTGCCTCACTGCATCTTTTGTTGAACCAGCATTTAATGTACACTCTCCCTCGCTTCTGTCTTGGTATGTGCTTATTTACCCCTTCACTGTAATTATCCATCAAGATATTCCATTTCTCTTCCAGTTTTGTCTCTTCCATGTAGAATTTTACCAGTTTGCATTTTGGAAGAATATCTTTAGTTTTGCAAAGTCCGTTTTATTGTTGTGTGTGTGTGTGTGTCTGTATATGTGTGTGAGAGAGAGAGACAAAGGGAGAGAGAGAGAGAGAGAGAGAGAGAGAGAGAGAGAGAGAGAGAGAGAGAGAGAGAGAGAGAGAGAGAATATGGATAGCAGAAGATAATGACAGAGCTTGAAAGCGATCAACATTTTTATTTAGTTGTGGCCATTCTACAATTATGAAAGACTGTCTCGTGACTCTGTTCCGTAGAGGTACCAATAAACACCTTAAAGTGATGACTACACAAATAGTGGGCACCTGTAAAAGACCTTTTGGTCAATGACGATGATAGATGAAGGATACTTCTCTTTCAAACGGAGTAGGAAAGAAATGCTAGTCACTGCTCATAACACAGCCCTAAGATTTAAAGTTTTGTCAGACAATAAAGTCCGAACACATACATACATACACGGACACTGTTTTTGTTACTGAATCTGTTGATATCCGCCCCAATACACATATA
>NC_134793.1:42657549-42660049 GCF_046742065.1 Oratosquilla oratoria
ATAATTACTTCTTGTAATAATATCATAGAAATAAATATTATTGAATCTTGTTTTATAAAAATAAATTTTAGAAATAACATGAACTTGAGTTTGGGTTGATCTAAATTGGACAATTTTATTATTGACAAAATTGTGTGTGATAAAATATAACATGGGACCTCTCCGAGTATCCTTGTCTTCTTATGTATTTACTGTCTCTTTCTGTATTGCTTTTTTGTACCTTTGAAAATGTCTAAATAGACGAAAACGTTCGGTATCTGTTTTTTTTTTTCAATTTCCCGGTGGTTTCTGCAAAAATAGTTTATCGCGTGTGTTTTGTGATTTCTTTGCGTATGATATGTATGTATAAATGCGAGTCGGTTATTTTTTGAATGTGAAACATGACACACAGAATCCGTAGAGTTACAAACCCACAACCCTGTATATCCTAAAATCATCTTTATATATAGATAGATATGTATACTGTAATCTCTAAGTGTTACAGTGATACAAAGTCCTCCAAGTATGGTACTTTATGATATAAATCTGAGATGATAGGTTACAAATAAATCTTTCCACTGTTGCTCTATTTGTTTAGGGCCACTGGTCTAATCAGTCCTGTGTGTGTGTATATATATGTATATATATATATATGTATATATATATATATATATAGAGAGAGAGAGAGAGAGAGAGAGAGAGAGAGAGATAGAGAGAGAGAGAGAGAGAGAGAGAGAGAGAGAGAGAGAGAGAGAGAGAGAGAGAGAGAGAGAGAGAGAGAGAGAGAAAGAGAGAGAAGGGGGAGCAATACGTAAAGAAAAAGGGATAGACTAAGAGAAGTAGAATCCTTGGTTATGGCAGACTGATAGAAACGAATGAAAAGAAAACTAAGACAAAAGTCTGCACACAAACGGAAGCCTTGAACGCTGTGGCGACATATAGGAATTGAGTCATAAAACTACTGATGGTCTTTACAGTTTGGAGCCGTCTGCTGCCATTGGCCAATACCATTCACGAAATTATTCTATCCATAACTCCATATCCATCATGGATTGAAAGACCCACGTTGCAGGTTTGGTTTTAGGTACGTTGGTGGATTACAGATTCTCATGTCTAACGCCAAATGTTCATGAATGTACCAATGACCTTGGATCTCTGATGCAGAACCAATCCCATGTGTGGTGTAGGCTGCATCAGTTTTATGCAGTTAGTTTGTCTAAAGACTTCAGTGACATCCTTAAGGAGATTATTTTACGTTTGGAGACTCATCTTCATTCATAATGAAAGATGATCATTCTCATCTTCTTCTGTCCTTCCTTTCTGCTTCCTTCTATAGACCTCATCTTTACCACCGATCTAATTCCACCTTTTCGGCATAATATTAACACGTAACTAAGTGCGAGAAGCATTGGTCATCGCAGACAAAATACTTTTTTAGGGTCTCCACGACCCTGAAGTATGTGACCACGGTCATTGCATTGCCCCATGGTTTACTCCGGGATTATATCGTGTAATGTGTGAAATGAGTAAGTGTAAGTGTATCATAACACAGTGTCTATGTATTTTGTGTTTTGTCCGTTTCTAGTCCAGTTCCATGCTGTTTCCTTTTATTGCTGGTTAATGACCTGAAAACAGTTAAGATGGTATAATCACTCTCTGTCTTCTGGCTGTTCCCTAGGTTTATGTCAAAGGTACATATTTGATTAGTCATTTTGTTATTCACAAGAGAAGTGTTTGTTCTGTGATCTGTGTGTTTATGTTTCTGTACAAAGGTGTTATGGCGTGAAGATGGTATGTTATGGAAAATTTAAGGATAATTTGTTGTAGATGTAGGTTTCTTGTTGAATCCTGTGGACTAAGATTGTGATGTGGTGTGATATGTACCTGGGTTGGAGGGTTCTTGCACAGAGCTCTATGATAATCATTCTCATGCGCTGTTCTTGGGGAGAGTCGTTTCTGAGTGTCAGTGACCTACTGGTGATCGTATTTGTACAAGCTAGTTTCATACTTATGAGTTTTTTTGTACAGGGTGGCCTAAAAGTCACTTACGGGTTTTTATTTGTAATAGCAGCCTTAGTGCTACAAATACATGTATGGAATTTTAATAAAGTATAAAAGCAATAATAGAAATTAATTTGCAGTAATATATTCTATCAATACCTACGCATTACGTAAAGTCCATAAAAACAAATAAAAAAAACAATTAATGACCTCAGTGACTTTTGAGCCATCCTGTATTATCAGTACTTTTCTGTATCTATCCTTCAGAAAACCAATTAAGATAACAAACCAACCCGTTCGACTGTTTTACGGATTAAGTTACACGCGTGACTATATACATCTATTTTCATTTATCCAAAAGGTTACCCATGGACTATGGGAACAATTTGATTACAGAAAATGAGAAGAGGACAGAATGCCAACAAAGCCCCTATGGAGACGACGTTGAAGTTATATCAAGTCTCGGGTATGGAAAAGGGGGGCGAGACAGTCATGCCGTCAACTATGACAGGACCTTTTA
>NC_134793.1:42667549-42677549 GCF_046742065.1 Oratosquilla oratoria
TAATAATAATAATAATAATAATAATAATAATAACAACAACAACAACAACAACAACAACAACAACAACAACAATAATAATAATAATAATAATAATAATAATAATAATAGTAATGATAATAATAATAATAATGATAATAATAATAATAATAATAATAATAATAATAATAATAATAATAATAATAATAATAATAATAATAATAATAATGATAATAATAATAATGATAATAATAACAACAATAATAATAATGATAATAATAATGATAATAATAATAATAGTAGTAATAATGATAATAATAATAATAATAATAGTAGTAATAATAATGACAATAATATAATAATAATAATAAGAATAATAATAATAATAATAATAATAATAATAATAATAATAATAATAATAATAATAATAATAATAATAATAATAATAATAATAATAATAATAATAATAATAATAATAATAATAATGATAATAATAATAATAATAATAATAATAATAATAATGATAATGATAATAATAATAATAATTATTATTATAATTATAATAATAGTAATAATAGTAACAATAATAATAATAATAATAACAGTAACAGTAATAATAATAATAATAATAATAATAATAATAATAATAATAATAATAATAATAATAATAATAATAATAATAATAATAATAATAATAATGATAATAATAATAATAATGATAATAATAATAATAATAATAATAATAATAATAATAATAATAATAATAATAATAATAATAATAATAATAATAATAATAATAATAATAATAATAATAATAATAGTAATGATAATAATAATAATAGTAATGATAATAATAATGATAATAAAATAATAATAATAATAATAATAGTAATAATAATGATAATAATAATAGTAATAATAATAATGAAAAAATTATAATTGTAATGACATCATCATCATGCGAAATACTTCCGTCACTGTACCACCTCTTTCAACCAACTCACTCAAGTATTAATTAAAACTCTTAACTTCGAATTCAAATTGTTTGAATCACTATAGACCAGGGTCATTTGCAGTCACCAGAGTAGTTTTTACGACCTCTTGTATCTGCACTACGTACGAGAGTATTGCCTAAGCTTTGTGAGCTATTCAGAAGACCCCTCAAGTCGCCTCTGCATTTCTTTCGTCCACTCGAATAGAGTCCATATCCAGGCGACGAGGCAATAGGAGCTTGACCCTTATGGTTGAAAGGAAGAGGAATGGAACGATGGAGAGCAGGATCTGATTGCAAGCATCGTGAAATTGACTTGCGGCGCCCAGGGAAGGACAGCAGACAAGCTTTATCTATCTGGCCAAAGAGGCGGTACCATCTTAGGCCATAACAGTCCTCTCAACCAATTTCAGTTAATGCCAGATTATTTCATTCAGCTTACTTGGAATTTGTCACAAATGGGTAAAACATAAACATTACTTACTTTATACTCTGTTGTAGAAAGAAGAAATATATGTAAGGTTTATAACAGGGATAAAGAGTAACTCAAGCAGCCATAACCAACAAAAAGCTTCGACTCAGAAAATGTATTGCTGCTGAAAATGTGACTAGCATTAAATCTAAATACTTCGCAAGGAAGAAAGGTTTTATTTATTTATAATTATTTTTTCTTTTTCTTTTTTTTCTTTTTGTAACCTCAAAGTAAAAAGAAAAACATCTCATAATCAATTCTTTGTTATGTGCTCACTAATTCAGGTAAAGAAAAAGAGAGAGCTAGTGGAGTAGGATTCTTGATAAACCAAGAACTTGCTGGTTTATCAGACAGGGTAGCTTGGATTGTGATTAGGCTATGTAAAAGATACACTCTAAAATTATGCAAGTTTGTGCACCAACTTAACAGAGTTCAGACGATGAAATTGAGTCCTTATGTGATAATTTAAGTCAGATAATGGATCAAGAAAAAAGTAAGTACACGTTGGTAATAGGCGACTTTAATGCTACAGTGGGGAAGATGGGAGATGGGTCGTGCATTGGAAAGTTTGGAGTAGATGAAAGAAATGACGGAGGCAAGAACTACAACATGAGGATAATGAACACTTTCTTCCGAAAGCGTGTAGGCTATAAATGGACCTGAAGAAGTTCAACTGGAATAACAAAGAACGAAGTAGACTTCATATTAGGCGATGAGAGCAAGAGCATTAACAACATTACGATCAAAAATAGTCAACATAGGTAGTGACCATAGAATGGTAGGTTACACAGTTAAATTCATCTTCAAAGTTTAAGGATAATAATAAGAAATTTAAGTTAGAAATTAAAAGTAGATTCGAAGCTCTAAGATCCAACGAGGACACCGTCGAAAATATGAATCTGAATTTAATGAACATCATTAGGGAATCGGCAGAGAAAGAAGGAAATACAAAAAGTATTAAAGAAAATACTCCAAAGCTACAAGTGACCTAATTAAAAGAAGAGAACCCATGCAGCTTAAAAGCAAGAGATGAAACAGAAAGAGTAGAACTAAACAAGCTTGCCAACAAAAGGCAGAGATCAGAGAAAAGAAAGAGAAACATGGATGAAATAGAGGAAACTATTCGGAAAGGTTAAAGTATCAAAGACACCGAGCGCAGACATGCTTTAGTAATACAGCAAATGATATGTTTGAAAGATAGAAATGGAGAGATCATTAAATGCAGAGACAGAATGGTAAAAAAAAAAGTAGAAGATTTTTACCAAGAGTTTTACTCGTCGAAGACCGTAGTTGAGTCAGGAAATTTATCTGTAGATGTTGGTAGTGTACCAGAGATTACAAAGGAAGAAGTAGAATTTGCTCTAAAAATATAAAACGAGGAAAAACTCCTGGGGAAGATGGTATATCAACAGATTTTTTTAAAGACGTAGGGAAAGAAGTTCATATTAAGTTAGCTCAGTTGTACACCCAGTGCTTACGTTTGGAAAACATTCCTGAATCCTGGTGTAATGCTATAGTAATTTTTCTTCATAAAAAAAGAAGGTAGAAAGACCTTAGTAACTATCAACCGATTAGCTTGCTATCATATGTATATAAAGGATTCTTCAAAATTCTTACAAATAGACTAAGTTAGGTTTTAGGTGGAAATCAATAAAAAATAGGCACGTTTTAGAAGCGAACATTGAACTCTAGACCATTTGCAAGCGATGAACCAACTAATTGACAAAACGACAACATACAATATACTTCTTTGTTTAGCTTTTGTAGATTACGAGAAGGCCTTTGATTCGGTAGAACAAATAGCAATACTAAACTCGCTACGCAAGCAGGGTACAAAAGAACAGATCATAGCGGTTCTAGAAAAGATTTGTGCAAAGGCACCGCTATAATTCGACTATATAAAGATACAGAAAAGATCAAAATCGAAAAATGAGTACGGCAAGGCAATACAATTTCACCCAAATTATTTACAGCTTACTTGGAAGGGATTTTTAGAATGTTGAGTTGGGAAGAGAAAGGTTTGAAGATTAATGGCGAATATTTCAACCACCTAAGATTTGCGGATGACATTATTCTTATTTCAGAAAGAGCAGAAGACTTGCAAGATATGCTGAGTGATCTGAAACAGGAAAGTTTCAAAGCAGGTTTAAAAATGAATAAGAGTAAAACCAAAGTAATTGTCAACACGAAAGTTTAAAGTATGGAGATTATAATCGATGGTGAGAGTCTTGAAAAAGTTGAATAATGTAATTATTCAAGCCAGATTGTGAAAGTAACTAAAGATCATGATAATGAAATAAAAATACGCATTATAATTGGTTGGAAAGTGTTTCTTAATGTAATAAAATCTGAGAGGCTCTCTACCTTTATGTCTGAAACATAAACTTTACAATCAATTCATTCTGCCAGCAATAATCTACGGGTGTGAGACTTGGAAAATGACGAAGGCGATGAAGACAAAGCTAAGGACTACACAGAGAAGAATGGAGAGATCAATGATGGGAATAACGCTGAGAGACCGAAAGAGAGCAAGTTGGGTGAGAAAGCAGACTAGAGTGAAAGACATTGTGGAGGCGGTAAAAGAGAGGAAGTGGAATTGGGCAGGTAAGTTAGTGCGAACGACTGATGAGCGATGGAACAAGTGTGTTACTGAATGGACGCCGCAAGATGGGAAGCTTGGAAGAGGGAGACCAGACAGAAGGTGGAGAGACGAGTTAGAGAGGTTTACAGGAGTAACGTGGCAGAGGTTGGTGCGGTCGTGTGAATCATGGAACACTATGAAAGAGGTCTTTGTTCAGCAGTGGACTCAGGACGGCTGATTTGACTGATTGATTGAATGAATAAATTCAGCAAACCTTACGTAACTTAACATTACTTTTCTATTTGTGTGTGTACATGTGTCGATAGTTAGATAGGTGGATATATAGATAGAAGAACTATGGTCGGGTCTTGAGCATATAATAAGGGACATAATATCCATAACAGCTAGAAGGTCATATATGGTACTCAACACATACACACACACATACATGCACACATACACACACACACACATGCACACACAAACACACACACACACACACACACACACATTTACTGTAAAGGAGACTTATTTCCTTAATTTAATGTTTCTGATTAAATAAATGCGTTCATTTAATGAGTTCTTGGTTTCTTAGACTTCACACTAAACTTTTCTTACTACTGTTACACGTTGCTGTTTTTCTTCTGTCCTCATTTCATTTTTTACTTTAGCTTCCTTTACAAACTCCGAGCCGACGTACATTGGTCGATATGGCGGGCCCTCCCATCGTGGACCGACGCTCAATCTACACCATTGTGTTTGCACGTTTATTCTTAAGATGCATCTTTCCTGATCCAGATGTCCTTAAACTTATATTTTCTGATAACTTCCAAAACGTACTGTTTATATAATTTGCTCTGGCCCGTGACTTAGAAAATCATTTTCATTTACATTACTCCTCTTACACTGATCTTACCTGAAAACATCGTCAAATTGATCAGTTGTTTTCGAGTAGTCCCCACCCCCTTTTTTTCATCTTGTGTTTCTAGCGTACATTCCATAAAGAAATTTGGTCTTCTTGGCATCCAACAATAATAACACATCTAGACTTATCGACTACATATATCTTTTTCTTTTGCGATTTCTTTCAACCTAAATGTTCTTCGCTTCTCTGCTGATCTATGACCTGTTTCAAATTACCTGCATTCTAATGTTGGCCGAATAATTAGAATATTCAACAGTACATCGATCCTTTCTTCGTTTGATTTCATCCTAGCCTCGCTTGCGTTTATCATAATGAGAATATTAATCCTTTCACATGTCAGGATCTCATCTCCCCTCTTAAGTAGATAATTTTCTGTTTTATGAGCCTATTTTTTTTACAGTTAATGAAAACATGCCATGTGTGTGGAGAGCAAATTCTTCAACCATTTCAACTCTAATGTAAGCTGACTTACCTCCACTATTAGATCCTTATAACCTTGTGGACCATCCCTTTCTTTTACTTAAACTCATTTTCATCCCGGTCCAACTTCCTGGGTGAGATTATGCCATTTGCAATGTAAAAGCAAATACTTATATGATATAAACAAATACTTTTATGATATCACGGTTCTTTTGTTTCTACTCTAAAGCTGCGCAGAGAAAAAAGTTGTACAATTTCCCCGTTGCGATTTCTTTCCAAAGTAGGAACCACTATTTTTATGTTTCGGAAATTACCCTGACAATTGGTGCTCCCCCTGTGCACCCAAGTAATAGATATTTTCACTTGGAGGTGATAAAACCCAAAAAAAATGGAAAGCCAGTTGCCTTGTCGTCGCATTGGTCGCCCTGTCTGCATGTGTGTTTGTGTGTGCATTAGTGCGTGCGTGTGTGTATGTGTGTGTGTGTGTGTGTGTGTGTGTGTGTGTGTGTGTGTGTGTGTGTGTGTGTGTGTGTGTGTGTGTGTGTGTGTGTGTGTGTGTGTGTGTGTGTGTGTGTGTGTGTGTGTGTGTGTGTGTGTGTGTGTGTGTGTGTGTGTGTGTGTGTGTGTGTGTGTGTGTGTGTGTGTGTGTGTGTGTGTGTGTGTGTGTGTGTGTACACGCATGAACTTACCACATCTACAATGAAGAAGAAAATGAGACAAGGGTTCTATGAACGACGGAAGGTAGAGGAAATGGGCAACAGTCGGGGCACATGGCCAAAGAAGTGTATTGCCAAAGCTCTCTTATATCTCTGGAGTGGAGTATGGGAGTTTATATGGAGGAGGAGGAGGAGGGGAGTGGCAGAGAAGGCTGGATGGTGGGGGAAATGGGAGTGAGAGCGTATGGCCGGGAATAAGAAGTCGACTGGATTTCATATCGTCTTCGTTTCGGCCGTTGCTTTACCCAACTTAAGCCAAATTGGCCTTTAGGGGACTTCTTCATAAGAAGTGTTTCCTTTACCCTGGTTCATTGCAAAGCTAGATTGCATTGTTACTGCGTTCTTCCAGTCCAATTTTCTGTCCTCCGCTCGCCAACAGATCTCCCGCCACTGTAGGTCGGGAGGGATCAAGGGACACGGCGCGGCGCCCAGCCCTTCGTCGACACACTCCTCCTCCTCCTCTTCCTTCCACTCCACGGGGAGTGTTTTCAAGAACATTAGGAATTAACCTACACCTGAAGTGTGACCTGATTTGTCCTTTTTAATACCAGACGAGTCTCAATGGATCGATAGTCTTCTCATGATTATATATTACACAACACTGATAATACAAGCCACTGCACCAGAGCATTACTGTACCCAAAACTCACTGCTAATACACCAGTGTCATGTATGTTCATATAAAGGGTGCATGTTATTACTTCATGTCAGTGTGGCTTCCCTCATATTTTCCCCCAACCATGACTGCAGGAATATTAGATATTTTTCTTTACTTCGATTCTAGGACAAGCACGCTATGCACTAGCCTACACCGTGACTTTAAAAGTGCCAGCACACTAACCTAACAAGCTACTTGCCTTTGCTTCCTCGCTTGAGTAGAAACGACTTCGATTAAAATATTCTAGAATTTCGTAAGAACACCTCAACAATGTATTTAACATTCGTATAGGCTATTTTCTCTTCTTCATTCAGTTTCTTACTATATGACGAAAAAGTATTTTGACATTTGGAAAATTGGATAACAAAAGATCATACCCGGAGTAGTTTCTCCTCAAACGGAGTAGCAAAATCTAGTAGCATGCTATCAAGAAATGGCTAAATTGTCACTATCTTATCCCTAATTAGACCTGCCAAACTATAGTCAGTTTCTCATAGTGGAAGGCTGCAGCATTTTTCTTAACACCGTAGGCATTCTATAAGCCTTTTATTCGGCTTCATCGATTAGAATGCACTTGTGATTTTTTTCTACTTTAACAGAAGCTCAGCAGAAAAAAAAAACACGTTTTCTTCTTGACAAGAAAAGGAAAGAAGGAAAGAAATGAAAAAAAATCGTGCGGGATAGACCAAGCAATGCTGGAGCATAAAAAAAAATAAATAAACAAAAAAAAAATAGATAAATAAATAAACAAATAAATGAACACATAAATGAATAAATAAATAACGAATAGATAGATACATAAACAGATAGATAAATAAATGAGAAAATAAATAAAATTAGATAAATACACATTGTGTTGGAAGGCTAACAGTGACCTCAATTCTGATCTGCCCCGGATGTTACTATCCAGTACCTACTATAGGTACCAAATGAGCTCTCATCTCTTCACTACCTGATTCAAGACCTAAAATCTAAGCCTCATTATGATAAGAGACGATCCATAGGTCTACCATGAGGTAAACTCAAGGATATTTCACACTTTTTTTTTATATATTTCTTATTTTCAACTTTCTCCCTTACTTTTCGTTTGTTCTAATTGATAAGAATGAGAAAATGAACAATACTCATATGTTGTTGTTTTTTTTTACTTTTTTATCGGTCAGACTTAGTTTTGTGTGCGTGTGTGTGTGTGTGTGTGTGTGTGTGTGTGTGTGTGTGTGTGTGTGTGTGTGTGTGTGTGTGTGTGTGTGTGTGTGTGTGTGTGTGTGTGTGTGTGTGTGTGTGTGTGTGTGTGTGTGTGTGTGTGTGTGTGTGTGTGTGTGTGTGTGTGTGTGTGTGTGTGTGTGTGTGTGTGTGTGTGTGTGTGTGTGTGTGTGTGTGTGTGTGTGTGTGTGTGTGTGTGTGTGTGTGTGTGTGTGTGTGTGTGTGTGTGTGTGTGTGTGTGTGTGTGTGTGTGTGTGTGTGTGTGTGTGTGTGTGTGTGTGTGTGTGTGTGTGTGTGTGTGTGTGTGTGTGTGTGTGAGTCGTGTTTCATCTCTGCGGCTAGCACAGTCGGAACCAAACGTTCGATCACACTGCTGAATACCAAATAAAACATTATAACTAAAACCAATACAACCAAATTGCATACATAAGTAATGGGATTGTTAATTCATCGAACACCTGTTTTACCATCTGTCAGATACGCTCAAGCAAACATCCTATTTTGGAATATTAACAAATAATTTGAAAATAATCCCAGCTCTAATAAACTAAGATTTGATCATGCCAGATTATTATCCGGTATTTAGCGGACATACAATATTGTATTCAACTATTTAGTAGTAGTAGTAGTAGTAGTAGTAGTAGTAGTAGTAGTAGTAGTAGTAGTAGTAGTAGTAGTAGTAGTAGTAGTAGTAGTAGTAGTAGTAGTAGTAGTAGTAGCTGTTGTTGTTGTTGTTGTTGTTGTTGTTGTTGTTGTTGTTGTTGTTGTTGTTGTTGTTGTTGTTGTTTCTACTGAACTACAACATACAACAACTGATATGGAAATATCGTTGTTGTTTTTTCTTAAGCAGTCTTTTTACTGACCTCGCTCTCGCTAGACGATTTTAATTAGGCTGAATTGTGGTCCCAGGAGACAACGAAACCAGCCAATCGATCGAATGACCGGGACCTTGGAAAAGGATTCCATATATCGAGTGTGTTGACATGTTTGACCAATAACCTATTTCCGTGAGCGTGGGTGGTACGCGCGGCCAACGGCATTGGACAGTGCAGACCAAAAAGTTATAGAAAATAAACGAATAAATAAATACATAAAAAATTGGAGCCATGCTCGACCGGGGAATAACCCCGAAATTATATTTCTCTTACTGCAGCATAAAAAAAAACGAAACAAGCTTCGGTGTAGCATATTCATGTATGCGTGCATAATTGCATGCAAAATATCCTCCATTCAGAAGGCGGCAAATATTGGCGCGGAAACGGGCGATGGTAAATATGCGTTATCGTCTCTCATTGGTGAACTCATGACAAAAAAAATCCATCTTTTACTCTTTACAGATATATTTTCCTCTAAACGCATACAAGTACTAGTCCGTGTACGTAAGCAAGAATATACACACACTTATATATGTGTATACGCGATGGTTTCTGTGTGTTCGTGTTATATGTGATTTATGAGTTCGCCATTCACAAAATACTCAACCCGCACTTGTTTATGACTAATCCTAGTTTTGGATAACATGTTGAGCTTGTAGTCGACAGCCATTACTATCCCGAATGAGAGCTCAGAACTCGTATTGTCCGAGATATGAATGATGCACCTTACACCAAACACCCATCACCATTGACAGAAGGAACAATACCGACTTGCAGTATTAGAGATAGCTTTCACGCCATGACCCCTGGCCAATACAAGTACTGAACAAAACCTTCTGGTATTAAAAAAATATATATGTATATATATATATATATAGAGAGAGAGAGAGAGAGAGAGAGAGAGAGAGAGAGAGAGAGTACAAGAGTACAAGTGAGGATATCAATTCAGATCTTCAAAAAGGTGGCATTGCTTGTTTGTTTGTTTGTTTGTTTGTTTGTTTGTTTGTTTGTTTGTTTGTTTGTTTGTTTGTTTGTTTGTTTTTGTTTGTTTGTTTGTTTGTTTGTTTGTTTGTTTGTTTGTTTGTTTGCTTGTTTGTTTGTTTTGTTTGCTTGGGCTATGCTTGACATTTTTCTTTTTGTTGACGCAGGTAGTTTTATTTAGTTTTGGGAAACTGTTAGTATG
>NC_134793.1:42687549-42690049 GCF_046742065.1 Oratosquilla oratoria
TTCAGAGGCGATCGCTTGTGTTTGGCCCCGGAGAACAAACTACTGGCAGCAGAAGCGGGAAACTTGCCGATGCGTTTCTTGTTCCGGTTCCAAATGTCCAACTCCGAAAGACCGCTTCCTGTTTACTTTCCGCGTCTGGAAAGAGGAGCTAGCGATTTCCCGCTTGTTTGAGCAAACGCACAAATAACACACAGTCACTGTATTATTGGTCTTTCGAATCCGAATAGAACAAGTTAATGCAATTTTTGTTTCTGTTCAAAAGTATAAGGTACAGATTCTCGATTAAGGTGCCATGGTGTCTTGTAGTGCTGTTCATAGAATTTAGGGATGTCACTTAGTTTTATGAATAATTTGAACTATGGATCACTTTTTGGTGGAAGCTCAGTTGAGAGTGGAGGATAGATGGAGAAAGGGGAAAAGAAAGAAGTTAGGGAGGTGCTTAAAGTAAACTCCTTAAATGAGAAAGAAAAGGAGAAGGAGTACAAGAAGAAACTGAGAGAGGAGTGGGAGGGAGTAAAGGATAGAGTAGAGCTAGGAGTGGAGGAGGAAGGGGGATGGTTCAACGAGGGAGTCAAAGATGTGCAAAGATGGTGTGTGGAACGAGGAGGACGGGAGGAAATAGACGGAAGGGTAGTGTGTGGTGGGATGAAGAAACAAAGAAAGTTATAGAAGAGAAGAAGCGAGCTTTTACAGATTGGTTACAAAATATATCGACACAATCATATGAGAGGTACAAAGAAAAGAAAAGAAAAGTAAAGCATAGGATAAAGGAGGAAAAGAGGAAAGCAGATGTGAAATGGGGTAAGAGTATGACAGAAAATTTTGAAAGTAATAAAAATATATTTTGGAAAGAAAATAAGAGAGGAAGAGGAGGCGAATCAAGTAGAGAAGAAAAAGTGAAAAATATAGATGGAGAGATGATAATGGAAGAGACGGCAGTAATAGGAAGATGGGCAGAGCATTTTAGGGAGTTCCTTAATGTGAAGGATTGTAGGTAGGGTAAAGTAGTTGCAGTGGGAAGCGCTGAGAAAATGACAGTGAGGACTGAAGATAATGGAGGAGAAATAAGGAAAGATGAGGTGAAAGCAGTTGTGAAGATGATGAGAGCAGGTAAGGGACCTTGGTTGGATAGGTGCCATGAAGAATGTCTAAAAAAGGGAAGTATAGTGATGGTGGACTGGCTGGTGAGGATATTTAATGCTTGCTTAAAAGAGAGTAGAGTGCCGGAGGACTGGAGGAATGCCTGTATGGTTCCGCTTTACAAGGGAAAAGGGGACAAGTGTGAGTGTTGTAGTTTCAGAGGGATTAGCTTGTTAAGTGTAGTTGGAAAGACTTATGGGAGGGTTTTGATTGAGAGGATTAGGAGAGGAACAGAGGGAGTAATTGGTGAGGAACAGTGTGGGTTTAGGACAGGTAGGGGTTACGTGGATCATATTTTTGTGGTAAGACAGATATGTGAGAAAGCTTTAGGGAAATATAAGGATTTTTTTTGGGGGGGTCTTTATGGATTTGGAAAAGGCTTATAAAAGGGTAGACAGGAAGGCACTGTGGGAGGTATTGCAGGTATATGGGATAGGAGGAAAGCTGTTAAGATTAGTCAAGAGTTTTTACGAGAGTAGTAGAGCCTGTGTTAGAATCAGAAATGAAGAGAGTAAGTAGTCTGAGGTAAAGGTGGGACTTCGCCAGGGATGTATCATGTCACCTTGGCTGTTCAATGTATACATGGATGTGGGTTATGCGAGAGATAAACCCAAGGGTAATGGGCCGGAGATTGGGGATGGTTAAATAAAATGGAGAAAAGTGGAAGATAAGACAGTTGTTGTTTGCTGACGACACTCCGCTTGTGGCAGTATCAGAGGAGTGATTGAGAAAGTTAGTGACAGAGTTTGGGAAGGTGTGCGAAAGAAGGAAGTTGAAGATAAACGTGGGTAAAAGTAAGGTGGTGAGATGTACAAGGGGAGGAAGTGGAAGCAGACTGGAAGTGAGTATTAAGGGAGAGAGACTGGAGAAAGTGGATTGTTTTAGATACTTGGGTGCGAATGTGGCGGGAAAGGGAGGAGTGGAGATGAAGGTAGAATGTAGATTGAGAGAAGCAAGTAAATGCCTTGGGGGATTAAAAAGTGTAATGAGAAATAGACATTTGGGAATGGATGCTAAGAGGAAATTGTATGAAGGAGTGATTGTGCTGACAGCATAGTACAGATCAAGAACAGGGAACAGAAGAGAGGAAGAGAGGAAGGGTTTGAATGTGTTTGAGATGAAGTGCCTGAAAAGTATTATAGGGGCTACTAGGCTGGATAGAATGAGAAACGATGATGTGAGGAAAGGAAGTTGGGAGATAGGGTTGATGAAAGAGTATTGGGATGGTTTGGACACGTGGAAAGAATGAGTGAAGAAAGATTAGTAAAAGTGGTATGGAGGGCAGAAGTGGAAGGAGTGAACATGAGGGGGCGACCCCCTTCAACCGAAAATCAAGCGATCGGTCGGCGACACGAAACCT
>NC_134793.1:42697549-42707549 GCF_046742065.1 Oratosquilla oratoria
ATTACTACTTTTCAGAAGAGGCATACTTAGAAGTAATAGCAGAAAAGGACAACTTATGAATAATGTCTGAGGCTTGGGATAGACACCGAGAACATTGAAAATTGGTCTGATGACTGTGGAACCCGCTATCAAGGATTTCTTTGCTTAATCGTTCTTTCATCCGTCTATATTAATTTTTTTATTTCACTTACCTAATTATCTGTGTATGTTATTTTGTAAAAATAAGTATGAGTTTTCGTCGGTGTTAAGTTAGTATTTCTTCTACACTTAATGTAAGAATTATTCTATGATCCCAACAGCCTCTGACTGATTTAATTATCAAACGTTTAAACAACTATACCTTTATAAGACGATAATGAACTAGAAAAGTTCTAATATGTCCAATTTGAGTCGTAAGTCTGTGTGGCTATAATGGTAATTAACAAACGCCTGGCAAGGTTGTTAATTGAATATAGATAATTTGATAGCTAATATATCATGGTGCGGAGACAGATGCAGTCAGGTTATGAGCAAGCACAAGCTTAATAAAATCACCTGCCGATGGCCGTGACTTTGCAATAAATACAAATAAGCTTCAACGGTGGCGCCGGACAGCGGGACACCGGCCTTATGCGGGTTATGTTCGCATTTATTCATGACTACTGTGATGGCGAGAGATACATACGAGACTCAGACCTGGAGTACTTCTTTCGACCTCGATGACCAAGAGTTCTTGACGTGTCGCCCTCTCGTTCTTCAGCAGAAACTCCGGAAGCTGTGAAACAATTACTCGTCTTCCTTTCCTGAAGAACGGAGGTCCTCAGACGACGCCGCGCGCACTGTAAGGGAAGAAGCGTTTCCTTTTGGGTTTCGAATCAGGTGGATTTCGCTCGACAACGAAGATGACACGTTGTCACAGAAATCAAAGGGTTTAGTACAATCCAAGTCTGCGAGGGTTAATGACAAACGATCATCTCAGGCACTTGTAAAGGCTCGTACACCTTCCTGAACAGGATCGAAACCAAAACACGCTCATTTCTCAGTCAAATACTGAAGTCATCTGTTGTTTGTCATGTTCATGAAACATACCACAGTATCAACTACTTCATGAACTGAGAATTATAACTAATGAAGTTCCTCACGATTAGATTCAGTTTGAAATGGGAAGGAGATTTAACGCGAAGAAAATGGTTGCAACTATGCTTATATACTTCTTTTAATGACTAGTATGACTTCATTTCTTCCATTTCTAATTACAGCTGAGCAATTTGGGCAGTCGTAAAAGTGGCTTACAGCCAATAAAGGGGTGACATAACCACAACCAGCCAAAAGTCAAATCAATTACCCACAGCAAAAAAAAAAAAAAAAAAATGGAAATTCAAGAAAGCTGCTGATACATAAGTAATAGGTTGATTTTATATACTTGTAAATAACACATTACCGTAATCATGCTCACACGCGCGCGCGCACACACACACATACGCACACGCGCGCGCGCGCGCACACACACACACACACACACACACACGCACACACGCACACATACACACACAATTACACATAAGTGAAGCTGAGGAGCCTACGGTAGGAGGCGCGTAGCTGCGGCCGAAGCCGTCACCTTTACCCTATGCGCTTTATCTGTTGGGGCAGGTAACAGTTACTGCTGAGAATTGGAGAGGAATGCAGGATTCGAACCTCCAACTAAGTAAATGCGAGACAATCCCGCTTCCGAATACGCCAGGAGAGCACATAATGACACACTTATTCATACAAATAAAGATAATTTTGAATTTCAGTTGTTACGGGCGCTGGTATGTGAAGAGACGTTACGTATAACGTCTAAGTGCTTAAGAACCAGCGCACTTCTAGAAGCCACTGTAGGACTGAACTATCTGGTCAGGGCCTAGATAATTCGTAAGACTAGAAGTAAAGGTAACAAAGAAGATTCCAGGAAAGGAATATTAAACTAGCGATAAAACTAGTAAACGAAATTATTAATGGAAAATATTTACAGGCAATCAACACAAAAGAGAATGGGCAGTAGGGTCAATGGGACCGTTACATGATTATGAGAATATGGAAATTATCGTTCAAATAAGAAACAAGATAAGTATACAATATGGTACTATCTAAGTACAAAGAGATCAGGAACATGCATCAGAATAAGTAATAAGTACAAATATAAGTAAAGTAATGCAATGTATATCAGACACGTAATGTAGGCAAAAAGGGTGATCACTTCACACCAATCGTCTCATGAATCTAAACCTTCTAGTTTTTATCAAGAGATCAATATGTGGGAATATGACAAGGAATGAGCGGTTTCAACCGCTTATATACCATTGGACCGGAAACTGAATACTTCCGGGTGAGTGTGCGAGTGAGTGAAAGGAGGGGAGGAGGGTAAGTTAACACGTCAACATGGGTAGTTTTAGGACCCTCGACTTGCTTGAACAATCTATTTATTTAGTAACTGTCAAATCTGTGCGCTCCGAACTATTCAGGATTTCGCTTGTCTGTTTGTTCTACAAGAGTGCGCACCTCTCCGCACGTAGGCAAGATTACATATAGTGGACGGGCGTTACTGCTTAACATTGTTACAATACATACATAGATAAGAAATATGAACATAGTTATGTAATACAAAGGAACACAATTCTATAACATAATTACACATATGACGTAATATCTAATATTACGTTACACCTCCACCGTTTGGGAAAGCTTTTCACTTTCTGTTGAAAAGCTACGTTCTAGAAAGTATGGAGTAGTTCTTCTGCGCAGGGGACAGCTTCTTGCTGTAGTAGGCGATAGCGTGAAGAACTTCATTGTGTTCTTGCAAGAGGGCGGCACCGATACCGGTGTCACTCGCGTTGACTTGCAGAAGAAAGGGTCGTTGGAAATCGGGTGCCCTTAGAACTGGTGCGTTAGTGAGAAGGGACTTCAGGTTTTTGAAGGCCGTCTCACAGGTAGGTGTCCACACGAAGTCGTGGTCTTTTCTCAACAGGTCAGTCAATGGTTCTGCTACATCTTGTTTCTCAGATAAGTGAAGATTTTGTAGTATCTGGGAGTTTTCCAAGGGAATCTCAGGAGGATTAGGCAGGTTATCAGGAGGCTCTTCCGATTTTATTGTGGTAGAGCTGCAAATTGGAATTGGATCTCTGGAATGATAAGGTTTTAAGGTATTTATGTGACAGAGACGGGAACTATTTCTTCTGTCTGGAGTTTTGATTATGTAGTTGAGATCACTGGCTCTGGACAAGACTTCATAGGGTCCTTTGTATTTAGCCTGCAATGGATCTCCTGGTATGGGAAGATAAAGTAACACTTGATCTCCTGGAGAGAAAGTTCTAAGTTTAGAATTTTTATCATACCGACCTTTCATTTCTCGTTGAGCATTCGCCAAGTTCTCTCTTGCCAACTTCCAAGCTTCTAACAACTTCTCGGTGACCTGGGACACGTATTTCAAAGAAGGAACTGGTGGTTCTTCTTTCATCCATTGTTCATGAAGTATCTTTAGGGGGCCACGGACTTCATGACCGAAGACTAATTCTGACGGGCTGAATCCAAGGCTTTCTTGAATTGTTGTTCGGGTGGCGAACAACAAAAAGGGGAGTCCGTCTTCCCAATTTCGAGTGTTCTCAGCACAGAAGATTCTTAACATTGTCTTGAGCGTTTGGTGAAAGCGCTCTAGAGCACCTTGTGATTGAGGATGATAGGCGGAGGAAGTTACATGATTTATACCTAGTGTTACAAGAGTTTCTCTAAACTTGTTGGAAAGAAAATTACTTCCTTGATCACTTTGAATGTTCTTAGGAAATCCTACCATAGTGAAATATTTCAACATTTCTCTGATTATGTTTTGAGCTTTAATATTTTTCAAAGGAATGGCTTCTGGAAAACGAGTGTTCATACACATGATTGTGAGAATGTACTGATTTCCTTTACTTGAAGGAGGTAAAGGTCCTACACAATCAATAAGAACTTTTTTATATGGCTCTTCCATTACAGGAATGGGATGGAGTGGAGCTTCTACAATTTTCTGGTTGGGCTTACCTACAAGTTGACATGTATGACATGTTTTACAATATTGGGCAACATCTTTGACAACCGTGGGCCAATGGAAATGTTGGGTTATGTTGAACAAGGTCTTTCTTACCCCTAAGTGACCTGCTAAGGGAGTATCATGAGCCAATCTTAGAACATTATTCCTGAAACCAAGAGGGAGGACTATTTGATTCCTTACTTGCCATGGCTGGTCAGCGGTTGCGGTGGATGCTCTCCATTTTCGCATTAGGACTCCGTTTTCTATATAGAAACCTCGTGACATATTTTCAACTTCTTCTGGAGATGAAACAATCTCGTACAAATTTTTAAGAGAATGATCTGACTTCTGTTCTTTGATTAATTCTGCTCTAGATAGAGAAACTGGTGAAAAAGAAGATGGGTCAGTTTGGGAGAATAGGGATTCTAAATTATAAGTCTCCTCTTCAGATTTCTTGTACCGAGATCTGGTTACAGCGCAAGCGGGAAACAACTGTAAGTTATCTGAAGGTTCTACTGAGGTCTTAGGGTTATTTGTTATTAAGGGAGAAATGACTTTGCTTCCAGCGATGTCATTGGCCAACAATAAGGATATTCCTACTATGGGAAGAGAGTCTACTACTGCTACTTTAACCATTCCGGTTGTTAAATCAGACCGCAAGAAAACATTATGTAATGGACATTTTACAATTCCTCCAACTCCTTCTATCAATATATCATAACCTGTATACGACTCACCCAGATTCTGCAAGACAGAATTTAAAATCAGACTTTGCTTTGCTCCTGTGTCTCGGAGTATGGAAATAGGATATTGTTGTGAACTACTACTATGAGATATAGTTCCTGAAGATACAAATGGTTTGAAACAAGGATCATGATCTGATGAGGGGGGTTCTACATTACTTGACAATACCGGCTTCTTTGGTAGTGTATCCTGAATAGAGGATTTTGAATCATCTGATTTTATATTACTTACAAGAGTTGGTGTCTTATTGGAGAATGAGGGTGTCAGTCTCTTTCTGCAATTAGAAATGTGATGGCCAACCTGTTTACAATATGAACAAGTTACAGGGGGATTAGTCTTAAACCTTTCCATTCTTTGCCAAGGTTGGTTTGGAGGATATTGATTGAAATCAGACCTGTAACTGAAATGTGATGGGCTAGACTGATTTTCAAAGTGTTTCTTTGGGGACCAAGGATCAGAGTATTTTGTTGAATCTGGAATATATGACTTTGACTTTTGGGATTCCATTTGTCTTGACTTAGGTTTATGATTTAGTGTGAACTCATCAGCCAATACAGCAGCTTTAGTTAAAGTTTCGGGAACATGATCATCTATAAAAATCCTAAGATCTGTCTCTAAGGTATTCTTAAACTGCTCCAATAAAATCAACTGTTTAAGTCTATCTAAGGTGTCCGTTTCACTAGCCAAACACCACCTATTGAATAACCTCTCTTGTTGAGCCGCATATTCTACGTATGTTAACTGAGGTGTCTTCCTATAATTACGGAATTTCTGTCTATAGGCCTCTGGTATTAGTTCATAAGCTTTTAAAATACAAGCTTTCATATTATCATACTCGCTTTCTGCTTCTGAAAGAGAAGTATAAATTTGCTGAGCCTTACCCTTAAATTGTGTTTGAATGATTAATGGCCAATTTTCTTTAGGGATTTGTAACTGTTGCGCCAATTTTTCCCACTGAAGAAAGAAAATTTCTGGCTCTCCTTCTGAAAATATGGGTAAAAGTTTTACATACCTGGAAATATCTATATGACCTTCCTGAACTACGGGTCGTCTATCAACAATCCTAGCTTCTACTTCTGCCTTCTTTAATTCTAACTCTGCCAATTTGACTTTAGTTTCGTTCTCTCTTTCTATTTGTTTCACTTTAGCTTCCTCTTCTCTAGCTCTAAATTCTGCCTCAATTTGCATTTGTTTCAGTTTAGTTTCCTCCTCTTTAGCTTTAAATTCTGCCTCAATTTGCATTTGTTTCAGTTTAGCTTCCTCCTCAAAATCTACTCTCCTGACCTTTAATTCAATCTCTTTAATCTTAAGTTCGGTTAGTCGTGCCTCTATTTCTAACCTATTTGAAGGAATTTGTATAGCTGTAATCTCTTCTGGAGATAAGATCTCATCTTCGATCAGATTTTCAACAAGTTCCTGAAGTATTTTTTTCTTTCGTAAACTTGTATCAATGTCTACTCCAAAGTGCTTGCCTATTTCTATCAAAGTGTCTTTAGTTTGTTTCTTTAAGAAACTTACCTTGGGATTTTGAACGAATTCTTGAACTATATCATCCATCTCTATAAGAATGTGTTAAATACCTGATCCAATATCCTTGGCAAGGGTCGCCACTTTGTTACGGGCGCTGGTATGTGAAGATACGTTACGTATAACGTCTAAGTGCTTAAGAACCAGCGCACTTCTAGAAGCCACTGTAGGACTGAACTATCTGGTCAGGGCCTAGATAATTCGTAAGACTAGAAGTAAAGGTAACAAAGAAGATTCCAGGAAAGGAATATTAAACTAGCGATAAAACTAGTAAACGAAATTATTAATGGAAAATATTTACAGGCAATCAACACAAAAGAGAATGGGCAGTAGGGTCAATGGGACCGTTACATGATTATGAGAATATGGAAATTATCGTTCAAATAAGAAACAAGATAAGTATACAATATGGTACTATCTAAGTACAAAGAGATCAGGAACATGCATCAGAATAAGTAATAAGTACAAATATAAGTAAAGTAATGCAATGTATATCAGACACGTAATGTAGGCAAAAAGGGTGATCACTTCACACCAATCGTCTCATGAATCTAAACCTTCTAGTTTTTATCAAGAGATCAATATGTGGGAATATGACAAGGAATGAGCGGTTTCAACCGCTTATATACCATTGGACCGGAAACTGAATACTTCCGGGTGAGTGTGCGAGTGAGTGAAAGGAGGGGAGGAGGGTAAGTTAACACGTCAACATGGGTAGTTTTAGGACCCTCGACTTGCTTGAACAATCTATTTATTTAGTAACTGTCAAATCTGTGCGCTCCGAACTATTCAGGATTTCGCTTGTCTGTTTGTTCTACAAGAGTGCGCACCTCTCCGCACGTAGGCAAGATTACATATAGTGGACGGGCGTTACTGCTTAACATTGTTACAATACATACATAGATAAGAAATATGAACATAGTTATGTAATACAAAGGAACACAATTCTATAACATAATTACACATATGACGTAATATCTAATATTACGTTACACAGTGCACTCCCGCGTTCCGTCCTCCTTGCACCTTTCCTGCGATGTGACCTTTGACATCTCAAAGAAACCTTCAGTTGTCCTGGAACGTGTTGCACTGTACGTAGGACACGAAAGAAACGAGGGGGGGAGGAAGGGAGGGAGGAAGGGAGGAAGGGAGGTAGGGAGAGAGGGAGGGATGGAGGAAGGGAGGGAGGAAGGGAGCATAGGAGAAAGGAAGAAGGGGAGGTAGGAAGGGAGGGAAGGAGGAAGGGAGGAGGGAAGGGAGGGAGGGAGGGAGGAAGGGAGGGAGGATAGGAGAAAAGGAGAGGGGGCGGTAGGAAGGGAGGGAAGGAAGGAGGAAGGGAGGAAGGGAGGGAGTAAGGGAGGGAAGGAGGGAGGGAGGGATGGTAGGAGAGAGGGAGAGAAGGAGGGAGGAAGGGGAGGGAGGGAGGGAGGGAGGGAGGGAGGGAAGGAGGAAGGAAGGGAGGGATGGTAGGAGAGAGGGAGAGAAGGAGGGAGGAAGGGGAGGGAGGGAGGGAGGGAAGGAGGGAGGGAGGAAAGGAGAAAGGAAGGGAGGGAGGGTAGAAGAGAGGGAGAGAGGAAGGGAAGGAAGGAAGAAAAGAAGAAGGGTTACCATCCACTGTAATTTACCAGCGCTTCTAGCCTTGTGGACAATCTCACACCTGGAGGAAGGGAGGGTGGGAGGAGTCTTAGTCTTGGGTTTATTCCTGACTAGTTTTGCAGGTATGCTTTTTCATTCCTTTGAAAAAGCATACCTGCGAAACTAGTCAGGAATAAACTTAAGACTAAGACTCCTGTGTTTCCTACTCCACTTACGTCAACCTGTCAGAATGTCTCATATATATATATATATATATATATATATATATATAATTATATATATATATACATATATATAATATATACATATATATATTTATACATATATGTATATGTATATATATGTATGTATATATGTATATATATACATTATATACATACATATATATAATATATATATATATATATATATATATATATTTATATATACATATGTATATATATATATATATATGTATATAGTCTCAAAGGGAGACCCTGAACAAAATACGGTCTCAAGGAATCGAGACTCTACGTGTACAGTCGCGTTATCGAAATCTCGTCCAGATATCATTCACCATATTCTCCAATCAACCCATTGATTAATATTCATTCACTCATTCCTGTAGATATAGACCCATGTAGCCCCATTGCTGCCGATACCAAATGTTTCTACTGCCGTCTATCCTTCGCCAAGGCCCACCAATCCTCTGGCCCCTCGATATTTGTGAGCTCTAAATCGTTCTTAACATTGTTTATCCACCTCTCATGCTAGTGTCACACTATGCGGCGGCGACGGATGCGGCCAGATGATGGGCAAGTTCAATTAGCTTTTAATAAAATCGCCTCTCGATGGCCAGAACTTTATATAAAGACCACCATCTTCCCCTGGTTAAAATACTATCGTAACCATTCGAGTCTAACGACTATTAAGTGGGGACTTTGCTGTAGCCAGCAACAAGCGGCGCCGGACAGTGTGACACCGGAATTATGTGGTCTACCGAGTGGTCTACTTCCTTCAGGCATTCCCCGAGGTCTTTTGATTAACATTCGACCTCCTAAATCTATGAAACTATTCTGTGCAGTAGTCCAACCAGCCCTCGACACCTCATGTCAGATCTCTCCAGATGAGTCAAGTCTCTATAAGTGATTTTCTTCTTGAAATAGTTTTGTAGCGTTAAGTGCCCGCTTGTATTTGCCCTCACACAATCTACATAATAAGATACGCCCGATTTCTCTCACGGTTGCACCCTGACTAAAGAAAATCATATGTCGTCAATCTCTTATTCATTGAAAATTAAACTCCACCCACACTATCTCTTGCACACTTCTTTTCCTGCTCGACAGGCATTCCGCTTACACAATACATGCTCCTCCCCTCGTCAAGTAATCTACACGATACCCAACTAACTCAGGTGCCTTACGATCTCTCATAATTTTTCAATATTTTTTGAATTTCACCTTTTTCCTATAACCTTAAATCAACAAAACAAAAAAGATTAAATAAAACAAACAATACATTATTCGGTATTAAGAACACTACCGAAGGACAACAAGATAAGAAAAAAAATGCATGAAACCATTGCGATGTCACATGATTGACACGTGATCCACATACATGCAAGGTGTCGACAGTCACTGGCGCTTTTCAATACCTTCAATCTTGATGACCTCCACATTCTCCAATTCATAGCCACTAACACAAGCATACGCCACGCTCGCACCACCGTCCCATGGAAAGTACCGAGACAAGTATATGTCACCAGATACTTCATTAACCACTTCATTATACCTACCAAACTACATGATCATAACTCTAAACCATACACTACGTCGAGACACATTCACTAATACTAACTAGATCCATTGTACTACAACTAACAAATATCATTGTATAAATGTCAAACATAACCTCTAACTGTGAACCTTACATAGATATGCAAAAGTAGTCATATTCACATATATATATTCCTGCGACTGTGTCGCCACAGAAGAAGTGTCCCCTTAGATGGAGCACCAGGGAAACCTCCCCATAGGGGATTACATCCCCTGGTCTGTAAATACGTCGACTGCTTCGCTTCAATAAATACAAAGTCCGAAGAGGCTTTATCCTCCCCAGCGCCCCCCTAAA
>NC_134793.1:42712549-42727549 GCF_046742065.1 Oratosquilla oratoria
GACCCATTGGCCCCCAAAGGAGCCGTGATAAGAATTTTTTGGGGGGAGCATGTCCCACTGTTACAAATTATACATTTCTTTATAGTCTGAGGAATTTGAATATGAAAGAAAATCTATCAAATATAAGATTATTATGATTGTTAACTTTGTAATCAAAGAACGTGTTCCTCTTCATCAACATTATTATTATTATTATTATTATTATTATTATTATTATTATTATTATTATTATTATTATTATTATTATTATTATTATTATTATTATTATTATTATCATTATTATTATTATCATTATTATTATTATCATTATTATTATTATCATTATTATTATTATCATTATTATTATTATTATCATTATCATCATTATCATCATCATTATCATCATTATTATTATTATTATTATTATCATTATTATCATTATTATCATTATTATCATTATTATCATTATCATTATCATTATCATTATCATCATCATTATTATTATTATTATTATTATTATTATTGTTATTATTATTATTATTACTTATTTTTTTCCCCTTTTTCGGCTCGGTGGGTCTTGAGAGAAAAATGAAGGGAAGCCATACGAATGTTGAGAATTCATGAAGGAGGGAAAAGTAGTGAAAAAGATTGAAAACCACTCTACCTTCAACTGAGGAAGTAATCTTAACCTCACTCGGAATAAAACTAAACGAGAAACCTACGCCAGGAGTCACTGAGCCGAAAGTAAAATGATCGCATCTGCGAAAGAGTCCATCTAGATAAAGTACGTCTAACGCGGGGCCAATCTAGCTAAATTAGATTTAACATGGAGCCTGCGAGTGGGTGAGGAATTCCTGCACGCTATGAAATCGTCTAGTGGTCGCCCAAGCAATCTCACGATCTCGGAGTCATTTCTCTGTTCCCAAAGACCTAACCCCCGAGCCCCCCCGGCCCCCCCGACCCCTACGGGGTCCGCAGTGGCCGGGCATAGGGCCAATTCCTACACTTAACGACCCTGAGGTCCTACAACCGAGGACATCCCTGTCCCTCTTCGGTATGGGACATTAACGCTTCCGAGGCGAGTTTGTGTTGATGCTCGGATTTGTGTACAACTACGAGCACTAGCTCCTAGGAAACCAGTGATTTTTGTTTACTTGCTTAAAAAATCATCTTCCCTTCCGAGGCGAGTTTGTGTTGATGCTCGGATTTGTGTACAACTACGAGCACTAGCTCCTAGGAAACCAGTGATTCTTGTTTACTTGTTTAAAAAATCACATTCCCATTCCCACGCTGTGGGAAGTGAGAAACCCCTGGTAGGGCAAAACCCTGTCAGTTACAACAAGCAGCTGTTTTTTTCTTTAGGCCGATGTTGGGTCGCCTCCCCGCCTGGCCAGGGCTGTCAGGAATTAACACGACATAGTCACAAGCAGGTCCCAGGAATCGAACTCACAACCAACTGCTCGCAAGTTCGACACGGTATCCACTGGGCTACCATGTGGTCCTCGACTTTATTCATCTGAAATAAAAACAATTTCGATTGAGGTGCTCTATGCCAGACAGGCGAAGACGCCAAAAACCATGTTTTGAGTTATGATCAAATTTGGCGCTCAAAGAAAACATATTTTTGAGGCACTGGCGCCTTCGCCTGTCTGGCACGGGGCGCCTCAGTTGCCCACCGGGGGGGGGGGCGGATTTCATCATGTTCAACCCATAAACATTGGTGATAGATTTGTTAAGGATACCGCCACGTGATTTTATTTAATTAAGGGATTGTTACTTGTTCTCCATTGTTTGTCAAGGTATTGACTCCATGATGGCAGATGACTCCATTATCAATCCAGTTTATATGCAATCAACTCAATCCAACCTAACACAACCAAAACAACCTAACCTAAGCCTAACCAAAACCTAACCGACTGTATTATATCTAACGTAACTTAAACCTAACCTACCTTATACATAACCTAATCTCACCTAAAAAAAAAAACTAACCTACAGTAACTCAACTCAATCCATCTCAACCTAACCCAACCTAACATAAACCTAACCTAAACTTGAATATAAACCTAACCTACTTACACATAGCCTAAACCTAATCTAAACCAAACCTTATTTACTGTAACTGAATCCAATCCTTCCCAACTTTAACCGAGCTAACTTCGCATAAACTTAACCTAAAATTAAACTAAACTTAAGACAAAACCTAAACCTTCATGGAATGTTAATGTAGTCTTCAACAATTCATGCACATTCAAGAAATTGGTTATTAAGAATTCTCAAAAGAAAAAAAAATTCATGTGGCTGCATATACAAGGTTCCTTGTAAAGATTGTGGGAATTTTTATGTAGGGCAAACAGGTAAAGATCTCTCAACTAGAATAAAGCAACATAAATATAGTGTCAGAACAGGACAAGACTCTAATGCTTTATTTGTGCACATGAGGGATCATAATCATTGTATAGACTGGACTAAGGCATCGTCAATTTTATCATGTAATCCTGTTGTTAACAGGAACATCATTGAAAGTAGCCTTATCAAACAAACTGAGTCAGTCAATTTGAACATAAGTAATGGTTTGTATAAATTAGATAATTACATAATTAAGAACATTTGTAAACAATTCGGTATAGGAGATTTTGGTTAACCCCAAGAGTGGACAAATGGCATGGTTCCGTGTGGGACCTTGTGACCTCTCCTAATTTTTCCGTGTGGTGCCTTGTGACCTCTCCTATATTTTTTCGTATGACGCCTTGTCACCTCTCCTAGGTTTACACTTTTCCATTTATATTGTCTTTGTATTGTATTTTTGTCTGTATTCTCCCCTGAGGATGTGAATTACACGAAAGCGCTTGGGATTTCTGTGTTTCTTTTTCTTAAGTGGTTACCAGCATATTTCTGATCACGTGTTCAAGTGATTTATTTGCAATAAATATATATATACATATAATATATATAAATATATATATGCATACATATATGTATTATATATATATAATGTTATCTATGTACAAGATGTCAAAGCCTATGGCTTCAGTATTCAATGCAACCTTCGTTTTCTATTAAGTTAGACTAAACAGCTATAGTGTTACTTTATACGTTAACAAAATTTTAGAAAATCTGACATAGGCAGCTTTATGAAATATATAATATAATTGTAGACAAAAAAGAATAAATGACAGTTATATTCGTTTGTGGTGGTGGGGGTAACGATGGTGGTGGTGGTGGTGGTGGTGGTGGTGGTGGTGGTGGTGGTGGTGGTGGTGGTGGTGGTGGTGGTGGTGGTGGTGGTGGTGGTGGTGGTGGTGATTGGTGACACTAGTGATAATGGTAGTATTAGTGGTGACAGCGACATTGGTGATGATGACAATGTCAGTGAAGAAAATGCTCTGGCAACAAAATCGATCAGTATAAACTTTTCCCTATTCCTCTTCTGCTCGCTGGTCTGGCGGGTTAGGGCGTCATCACTAGCGGTGACGATCGAGGGCATGACGGTTCGAACCCTACCACCGGCGAATTTGAACCATTAAATTCCACGCTGCATGGTCCTATGTAAGGGGCACTGTCCTAGGCTCCCGATATTGGCAAGTTTGTGACGTTAAACTAAATCATCATCATCATCATCATCATCACCATCGTCGTCGTCGTCGTCATTGTCATCATCATCATCACTATCGTCATCATCATTGTCATCACCATCACCATCACCATCACCATCACCATCATCATCATCATCATCACCATCATCATCATCATTGTCATCACCATCACCATCACCATCACCATCATCATCATCATCATCATCATCACCATCATCATCACTCAGTCGTGTGTGACTTTCACGTTAGCAAAGAGTTTAATGATACTGAAAGGGGGTGATAACTGGAGAGGGGGGGAGGGGGATGAGTTTGTGGGGGGGGGGGGATGGGGACCAATTAAATTGCTGTCTGCTACGGGCCTTTGTTTCTATTCAAACCCTAATCAAAAGACTGACCCAAGTTTCTTCTGGGAATTTGCCAACTTTATAATGAAATCGCCTAATTTGAATAATCAAGAAGCCAAGTAGGCGTTGGGGGAGGGAGGAGGGGGAGGGGGAGGGGGAGGGGGGGTCATTGGCAAATGCATGCACCGAGGGTAGGAGCGAGAGGAAAAAAAAAGTGTTCAAAAATGCTCCTAAAATTACATTTAAGTCTAGACCCTAGAGCTAGTGTACCAATAGAGACAAATGATAATACAAAAAAATGGTCGTCGTCGTCTATTCTTCGGTGAGTTCTTTCACCTGAATGAAATCGCCTAGCGAGGTCTGTTCTTAGCTTTAGGAAGTAAAGGGTTGTTTGGAGTTCATATCTTTCCCACAGTTTACTGGTCAGGCGTCCTCTATGGAAGAGGAGAAGGAAGAGAAGGAAGAGAAGGAGGAGGAGGAGGAGGAGGAGGAAGAGAAAGATGAGGAAAAGGAACATAAGAATATATGATTATAAGAATGAAGGAGACTGCAAGAGACCATAAGGCCTACACTAGGCAGTTCCATGTCCATTACCACCTGTCATCCCCATCCATAAAGTTGTCTAACCGTTTCTTAAAACAACTGATAGTTTCAGCGCTCACTACATGGTTACTAAGTCTATTCCATTCGTTGACCACCCAATTGGTAAACCAATTATTGCCTATTTCCTTCTTAAATCTAATTTTGTCCAATTTAAACCCATTACTGCGAATCCTGCCTTGTAGTCTTAATATGATGACTTTGTTTGCGTCACCACTTGAACACCTCTATTAGATCACCCCGTACTCTGCGTCTTTCCAGAGGGTGTAAGTTAAGGTGCCTAAGCCTCTCTTCGTAAGGCAAATTTCTGAGCCCGTGTATCATTTTGGTCATTCTCCTCTGTACTGATTCTAGTGAATTGATGTCCATTCGATAAAGCGTAGACCAAAAATGTACCGCATAGTCAAGGATTCTAACAAACGCTAGATAGAGTTTGATAATTACCTCTGTGCTTCTATCCGTAACCTTCCTTGTAATGAAACCTAATACTCTGTTAGTTTATTCCCGGCGCTAATGCACTGTTTCCTGGACTCATTAGAACTCCCAAGTCTCTCTCGTACTCAAATTTTCCTAAAAACGCTTAAGCTACATCTGCTTGCGGGGGAAGAGGGGCAAAAGGAAGAAGAGGAGGAGGAAGAGGAAGAACAGAAAGAGGAAGATGAGGAGGAGGAAAAGAAAGAGGAGGAGGAGGAGGAGGTTGCGGTGGTGGTACTGGTGATCATGCAGTAGCATAAACAGCAGAATGCTAAATCAGAATGGCAAAAAATTATCATAACGACATCGACAAGAATAATATAACAGCAGAAATATATGTAATCATACTACTACAACATACGCCTACTTCTGCTACTTCTATCATTACAACAACAACAACTACTACTACTACTACTACTACTTCTACTACTTCTACTATAACTACTACTACTACCACTACTACTACCACTACTACTACCACCACTACTACTACTACCACCACTACTACTACTACTACTACTACTACTACTACTACTACTACTACTACTACTACTACTACTACTACTACTACTACTACTACTACTACTACTACTAATGGTATCATAAACAGAAATTAAGGAAGTAAGGTGAATCAAAATTAAAACAACAAAATTGGCAACAAAGACTATAACAGCAATGACAACAGCGGACCCGCGCGCAAGGCCCACTCATATGCCGGTGTCACACTTTGCGGCGGCGCCGGATGCGGCAAGACGATGGTCAAGTTCGATTAATTTAATCAAATAACTTGGGGATAGACAACAACGACCACCATCTCGCCCTGGTTAAAATACCATCCTAACCTTTCGAGTCTAATGACCCATAAGACAGACTTTGCTATGACTAACAAAAAGCGGCAACGACAGAGCCGGACAATGTGACACCGGGCATAGTGACCCAAGACAACCTCAAACGGCGCTCTTGGCTTCGAGAATCTCTTATTTTCGGATCACCCCGTGACCCATAGCATTTCTCACCTCCCCACCTGCGTCATGCTATCCTCCTCAGACAATCTGTCTCCCAACTAATGAATTAAATTTCTTCAGCTGCACGCACTAATTATGTGGAGTGCGACCCCTGAGTGTGTGTGTCTGTATGTGTGTGTGTGTGTGTGTGTGTGTGTGTGTGTGTGTGTGTGTGTGTGTGTGTGTGTGTGTGTGTGCGTGCGTGCGTGCATGCTTGCGTACTTGCATGCGGGCGCGCGCGCGCGCGTGTGTGTGTGTGTGTGTGTGTGTGTGTGTGTGTGTGTGTGTGTGTGTGTGTGTGTGTGTGTGTGTGTGTGTGTGTGTGTGTGTGTGTGTGTGTGTGTGTGTGTGTGTGTGTGTGTGCGCGCGTGCGTGTATGTGTGTGTGTTGAGTGAGGTAAAGGGTCTAATATTGATCCTGAACTTTGTCAACCTCTGTACCTCACTACGATTCTTCTCTGTTTTCTCCACGCTTACATTTCACAGTGCATTACAGCAGAGTACATTATTGTACAATGCAGTACAGTACATAATGTACAATACAGTCACATTACACCATGGTAACAGTACAGTGATAGTAGCGTACAACACAGTACAGTCCAGATATAGTAGAGTAAAATAACAGTTAAGTATCGTACAGTACAACACAGTGCAGTACAGTAATTATACATTGTAATAACATTACACTACAGTAAAGTACAGTACATTGCAGTAATATCACACTGCAGTAACAGTACAGTACGTTAGAATACCATGTTCTACAGTAGAGTGACAGTACAATACAGTACACTACAATACAATACAATGCAATACACTACAGTTCACTGTAGTACAATACAGCACTATATATTATACTACAGTACATTAAAATATATTATCGTACAATACAGCACAGTACAGTACAGTACAGTACAATACAGTACAGTACAGTACAATACACTACAGTTTACTGTAGTAGAATACAGTAGTATATATTATACTACAGTACATAAAAATGCATTACCGTACAATACAGTACCGTACAGTACAGTACAGTACAATACAGTACAGTACAGCACAGCACAACACAGTACAGTACAGTACAGTACAGTACAGTACAGTACAGTACAGTACAGTACAGTACAGTACAGTACAGTACAGTACAGTACAGTACAGTACAGTACAGTACAATGCAATACACTACAGATCACTGTAATAGAATACAGCACTATATATTATACTACAGTACATTAAAATATATTATCGTACAATACAGAACATGACATTACAGTACAGTACAGTATAGTACAATGCAATACACTACAGTGCACTGTAGCAGAATACAGTACTATATATTATTCTACAGTACATTAAAATACATTACCGTACAATACAGTACAGTACAGTACAGTACAGTACAGTCCAGTACAGTACAGTACAGTACAGTACAGTACAGTACAGTACAGTACAGTACAGTACAGTACAGTACAGTACAGTACAGCACGGTATAGAACAATGCAATACACTAGAGTTCACTGTAGTAGAATAAAGTACTATATATTATACTACAGTACATTAAAGTACATCACAGTACAAACCTAGCATAACATAACCTGCAGTGTAGTACAGTACAGTACAGTACAGTACAGTACAGTACAGTACAGTACAGTGCAGTACAGTACAGTACAGTACAGTACAGTACAGTACAGTACAGTACAGTACAGTACAGTACAGTACAGTACAGTACAGTACAGTACAGTACAGTACAGCACAGTACAGAACAGTGCAGTACAGTGCAGTACAATACAGTATAGTACACTACAGTACAGTACAGTACAGTACAGTACAATGCAATCCAATACACTAGAGTTCACTGTGGTAGAATAAAGTACTATATATTATACTACAGTGCATTAAAATACATGACCGTACAGTACAGTACAGTACGGTACAGTACAGTACAGTACAGTACAGTACAGTACAGTACAGTACAGTACAGTACAGTACAGTACAGTACGGTACAATACAGTACAGTACAGTAAAGTACATTACAGAACAGTACAGCACAGTACAATACGGTACAGTACAGTACAGTACAGTACAGTGCAGTACAGTAGAGTACAGAACGGTGGAGTAGAGTACAGTACTGTATAGTACAGTACAGTACAGTACAATACAGTACAGTACAGTACAGTATAGTACAGAACAGAACAGTACAGGACAGTACAGTACAATACAGTACAGTACAGTACAGCATAGCACAGTACAATACAGTACAGTACAGAATAGTACAGTATAGTACAGTACAGTACAGTATAGTACAGTACAATACAGTGGAGTACATTATAGTACAAAACGGTGCAGTAGAGTACAGTATCTTATAGTACAGTACAGTACAGTACAATACAGCACAGTACAGTACAGTACAGTACAGTTTAGTACAGAACAGAACAGTACAGGACAGTACAGTACAGTACAGTACAGTACAGTACAGTACAGAACAGTACAGTCCAGTACACTATAGTACACTAAGAGTTCTCAAAGTGTGGTCCGTGGCACTTTGACAGGGGGTCCGTGGGAGACATTTGGCATCAATGGTGAAATGTCAACCACCAGGAGTGTACTGTACATACACCCAGCGGCCGGCAGAAGCTATCAGCCGCATTATTGGACAGACTCTTAGCGTCTGAGAAGTTACGCTTTCCAATTCATCAGCCTTATGCTCACGGGGAAATTCGAATCATAGTTGTCACGTCATTCGGTCTCGTGCCCTGAAAATTTGTTTAAGAATATGACCCTCAGTATCACGACTCGTCGGGTTAAAAAGAAAATCTTATTCCTATCATCTTCGTGTATTGAGTTTTTCCTGTAATTATACTTTTATTGGTAATTATTATTTTGTGTTTGTGTGTGTCCTCCTTTCGTGTCAACCAGCTACGCGAGGGGACCTTGGTTGAAAAAAGTACGCAAATGAATTACATTTTCTTCCTTTGTCGAAGCCCCAAGATTCATTGACCATTGATCCTGAAACAAGGGTAACACCTTAATTTCGGCAACAGATAGCGCATAGAGCGATTCCATCTACTACATGGAGTTCGGGTTTATATCTCTTAGCAGTGCCGAAGTAGGAAAGACGAACCGGACTCAGAATTTGACAATCGTTGTCGACCCGCATGACCTAATCTACATACTCCTTCACACACATTATACGCATCGTCCTCAAGTCCCCTCCACAGCATAAAAGAAAATGGGAAGGAGAGCGGAGAGAGGGGGGAGACGTCTCCCCAATTACTTCTGTAACGACGTTGGGTCGCTAATAACAAAGTCGTTATGATTACGGTTCATAGCCCGTGCAACAGGGCTATTTCTCCCTCTCCTTCCCTCCCTCCCTCCCTCCCTCCCTCCCTCCTCCCTTCTCCCTCCTCCTCTTCTACCTCCTCGTCTCCATCAACAACTCCTCGTCCCTGTTTTTCACCTCCCCTACTTCTACTCCTCCTAATACTAATCCTCCCCGAACCCCACTCCACCTCCTCCTCATCCACCTCTTCCTCCTCCTCCTCCTCCTCCTTTTCCTTTTCTTCGTTACCAATACTTACCATTTTCCTCTCATTCCTCCCTCTAGTTCTCTTTCCTCTCTCACCCTCTCTTTTTTTCTATCCCTCTTTCTTTCTTCCTTCTGTTCCTCTTCTTTCTCTTTCCCTCCTCCTCTGCACCTCCTATTATTACCAAAACTTTTCTCCCTCTCTTCTCTCTCAAAAACTCTTTCCTCTCTCGCCCTCTCTTCTCTCTCTCAAAAACTCTTTCCTCTCTCGCCCTCTCTTTTCTTGTCTCATGTTTTACACATCTCCTTCAACTTCTCCATCCTCTTCCTCACCATGATCCTCAGTACCAGGCAACACTATTATCAAGATCAAATTGACACTGTACTTATCAAGCCTTCTCGTTCTCCATTCCCCAATATAGGGTACTTACTTCTTACCTCTTACTTATGCTCTCAGGTAGGCTTTCAGCCTGTCAGTCGGGCCAGCACACTTCTCCAGATTGTCCTCTCACGTTCCGAGGCTGTCCCTTGAGTTTCTCGAACAAATAGGTCTTCTTACGTCACCGGCTAGCTAGGCCTGTCATGACAACCCTCGTCTTTTATCCGGGCTTGGGACCGGCATGGGATTCAGATGTTATTCCCCCATGGCAGAGTTTATATAGGGTACTAACCTCATAAATCTTCATCAGTCTTTATTTCAGGGCCTTTGGTGACAGCCCCCGCCCTGATTCCCAGCAAATACTGTTAATTACTTTCCCCGCCAGTCCAAGCGTATAGAGCAGAGATGACGGCTTCGGACGCTGCTACTCAGCGCCTCCTGGCGTAGGCTCCTCACCTTTGTTGTTGATCGGCCACACAACATTCTAACCATGACTGGATGCTATCCTCCACTCAAAGAAGAATACTATTCACTTGTTAATTCCACTATCCCTCCTCCCTGCAACCTTGCTCAACAATCTCTTTTGCATAACAACATAACAATGGAGGAGACTGCAAGAGACCATAAGACCTACACTAGGCAGTTCTGTCCCTTCAGCGCTCACTGTCATCTCTAAAACTCCATGACGTCACTGTCCCCTTAGGTTCCTGAAGATGACGTCAAACTTATCCTCCTATCCTTCCCCTTCCCCTCCCTCCGCTGATGACGTCATCGGAAGCGTGCTGGTTTCGTATTCGCTTAGTTGTGGGTTCGAGTCCCACCTTCCCCCTCCAATTCCCGGCAGTGACTGTGTGTTACCTTCCCCAGGAGTCTCTAAAGCGCATAATAGGGCAAAGGTGATGACTTCGACCGCAGATACTCAGCCCATTCCGGCGTAGGCTCCTTTTCCCTAATTCCGCTTCCACGTGACCGTATCAACATATCGTTATCTTTCCTGTAGCTGAAGTTGACGGTCTGCGTTAAAGTACAAATTAGAGCTCTACAGTTGTCGTTAACGATACGAGGCCACTTTGAAGAACGAAATAAAACATATCTCATCCAAGCTTGAGGTAATCCCGATTAACAAGTGTCATTTTGCCAACCCGGTGTTAATAGCTACATAAAGAAATCTAATGAAATATAAGAAAATAAATAAAAAATAAATAGAATGAAATAAGGTAAAACAGAATAAATAACAAATAAGATAAATAAAATAGAATAAAACAAAAATGAATGAAAGGACAAGTGGCATTCTACCAAACAAGTCTTAATATCTGCATGAAAAAATCTAATTAAATATAATAAATAAATAAATAAATAGAATAAAATAGAATAAAACAAAATAAGCTAAAATAAAGCAAAATGGAATGAATAAAGAATAAAATAAACAAAATTAGATAGATAAAAACAAATTAAATTAAATGAAAAGAAAAAATAAAACAAAACAAAACCAGCATATTAGTATTACATTATAAGGTATATACAGTATAGTGTATAAGCTTTGCACAATATAGTATATAAGGTATTAGTATATAAATATATTAGTATAATATTATAAGATATTTGCAGTATATTATATAAGCTTTATATTGTATAGTATATAAGGTATTAGTATATAAGTATATTAGTATAATATTAGAAGGTATATACAGTATAGTATATAAGCTTTGTATACTATAACATATAAGGTATTAGTATATAAGTATATTAGTATTATATCACAAGGTATATACAGTATAGTATATAAGATTTGTATACTATAGCATATAAAGTAATAGTATATAAGTATATTAGTATTATATCATAAGGAAGCTCGCTGGCTGAGCAGATTAGGTCGTCGTTATTTGCAGCGGAGGTCGAGGGGAGGGCGGTTCGAATCCAGCCACCGGCGAAGTTGAACCAAGGGCATGGTTCATCAAATTCCACGCTACAATGTCCTCTGTGAGGGGCACCGTCCTAGCCGTCCGATAGGGGGAGTTTTTGACGTTAAACCATATCATCATAAGGTATATACAGTATAGTATATAAGCTTTGTATATTAAACAAGACAGTAGGCTGGGAAAGTCAGCTTCTTTTCCCAACGCCCTGACTCCAAAAATCAACATCAGACCCGATTAACAAGGGGAAACGAACCCGGAGCATTACAATGCACAGCGCGCGCTTTACCACTGTCCCAGTAAAGCAAATTTAATTTACAGAAAGCATTTTCCCAAGGCGCCATTGACGTCGTGGCTAATTTACTACCAAGCGCCACTCTTTAAATCTTATTTCTTTTAATAATATTCTTTCTGTTTAGACAAATAATATAAGATCAAATCAGTTCTTCTGACAGGTTTGTTACCTGGCGTGGTGATATTCTCTTTGCTATAAAAGGTTTCAATAATATTATTATGTTAATCATGAATACCTGAATGCTATTTTGATTAAGATTTGTCTCATTTGAGGACATTCACTAATTATCCAATCACACACTGACAAGCCTGTGTGGAGCGGGACTAAATACATATACAAATGCATACATAAATATACGTATTCATATGCATATGCAAATGCATCTACAAATATACATATACATATGCAAAAATACATATAAAAAGATATACAAATGTATATATATATACATATATATATATATATATATATTATATATATATATATATATATATATAAATGTACATATACATATACGTGTTGTCCACGTGATAGTGATCTGTAAAATCACTCAAAAATCGGAAGGTTGACATTCGATGGAAGGTCAACCTCGCCGTTGTCGACTTTGCCCCCCTCCCCTCTCTCTCTCTCTCGCTCTCTCTCTCTCTCTCTCTCTCTCTCTCTCTCTCTCTCTCTCTCTCTCTCTCTCTCTCTCTCTCTCTCTCTCTCTCTCTTTCTCTTATCTTCCCTTGGAGAGTGAGGAAGCTATTTGTTCCTGAAGAAGAAACGCTTAGGACGATCAGTCAAAAAGAGAGAGAGAGAGAGAGAGAGAGAGAGAGAGAGAGAGAGAGAGAGAGAGAGAGAGAGAGAGAGAGAGAGAGACAGACAGACAGACAGACAGAGAGAGAGGGTGGGAGAGAGTGAGGGAGAGAGAGAGGAGAGAGGAGAGAAGAGAGAGAGAGGAGAGAGAGAGAGGAGGAGAGAGGGAGAGGGAGAGGGAGAGGGAGAGAGAGAGATGGAGAGGGAGGGAGAGGGAGGGAGAGAGGGAGGGAGAGGGAGGGAGAGGGAGGGAAAGGAGAGGGAGGGAGAGGGAGAGGGAGAGGGAGAGGGAGGGAGAGGGAGGGAGAGGGAGAGGGAGAGGGAGAGGGAGAGGGAGAGGGAGAGGGAGAGGGAGAGGGAGGGAGAGGGAGAGGGAGAGGGAGAGGGAGAGGGAGAGGGAAAGGGAAAGGGAGAGGGAGAGGGAGAGGGAAAGGGAAAGGGAAAGGGAGAGGGAGAGGGAGAGGGAGAGGGAGAGGGAGAGAGGACCCGGAGGATAGCGGACCCAAGGAACGGCACCAAGGCGGACTAGATTCGGTCCAGGACCTCAGGACCGCCAACAAAGATTTTTGGCCGTAAAACCCGACGGGGCCGGTCAGGACGATAAAGACGTGATGCTGGCATTTCACTTCAGTAATTGCGACCTTATGGAGACGTAAGTTCTGCCCAGACGGAGCCAGAAGTTGCTTTTCCTCCAGTGTCCAAAGAGCGGAGGGGTGGAGTGGGATGATATATGGTGTGGAGGGGCATGGGGGCTGAGTGGACCAAGGCACCGGCATCTGGAGACAAGAATCTCGATGGGTGCGAGTTCGAGTCCTGATAAGAGAAGGTAGAGGCACAGCTCATCGAAGGGAATAATAAGTAAAATCCTGTTGACCTCCTCCCCTTCCCCCTTCCCCCTTCCTCACCCCTTTTCCTTCCTTCCATCATGATGCGCGCCAGTATTTGTCTGCAAGACGGAACTCAAGTTGTCCGACAAAGTTACCGGGTTTCTTTTGACCTCTTCCTTCCCGTACTGTAGCAGAACCTTCCTCCCAGAAAGAACGGGTCCCGTTTTCTTTGTGTCCAGGAGGTCTCAAAAAAAGCGGACAGACGAGGAAAATGGTCCCCTCAATATTACTCTTGCCCTCTCCTTTTTAGTTGTGCACTGGTGGCGTCATCGGAAGCGTGCTGGCCTCACACTGACTTAGTTGTGGGTTCGAATCTCGCACACCACTCTGATTTCCAGCAGTGGCCGTAGTTACTTGCCCCAAGTCCCTGAAGTGCATTATAAGGCAAAGGTGACGGCTTCGACCGCAGCTACTCGGTATCTCCTGGCGTAAGTTCGTCTTCTTCTACTTTCTTCTTTTTCGTATCCAGAAAGGTCCTCCATTCGCCAGAGGGTTTCTGATGAGAGACAGAGCCCTTGGCCTTGGGACAAAGTGACATCGATGAGAGTGGTCATACAACAAGCATATCAACCTCTTCAATACGAATCACATTCGCTCGGGCAGCATTATCTGCCTGATTTATTTGGATGCATCACAATATTTGCATTATAAAATATAAAGTTACAGCTGTATTACCCGTTCTCTTTCATTCTGAATGTTAATAACCTCAGAAAACGTAATCAAGCCAGCTACAACTACAAAATAAATATAACCATGACGCAGACGCCGGCTTTCTTGTATACCCGCTCACTCCTCGTGACGCCTACGTGGGCTTCATCGTATCCAAGAATTAATAATAATTATTATTAATTCCTTTTAAAGGAATGGAATGGGTGGGAATGATTTTATGCCTTTTCCTTTTTGGCTACCTCCCTAGTAAGGGGGAAAAAGCCTTGGTGTAAAAAAATAAATAAATAAATAAATTATGGTCGGGTTTGATTATTTGAAAGACTTCAATGCAACGGGTGATTCGTTCCATAAAAGCAGTTTAATGTTTGAGATTATAACTGTTGTTTTGAATGTCTTTGTAAACCTGCACAATACATATCTAAGTATTCCATGACATTTTTTTTTCAATTTATGTCTTTATACATAGAAGGGAAATAGAATTGTCATATATTCTTATTATAATAGTTTTTTTCGAAGTTCTGGTCAACAACGTCGAGGTAC
>NC_134793.1:42732549-42742549 GCF_046742065.1 Oratosquilla oratoria
TCTATTTCATTACATCTAGAAATATCAAACCTTTAAGATGGATATAGCCTTTGTAGAGAGTAAAAAAGGAAAAAATCAATTATGTTTGGATGAATATCTATATGTCAAGGACAAAACAGTTAACGGCGAGATTTACTGGAAACGTGAAATGTGGAAAGAGAGAGAAAGCGTTCAGCACATGTTATCACTGTCATTGACAGAATCCAGAAATGAAGAAGTGGGAATCTCAATTACCAGCAAGAGACGATGCTGAAACTGATGCCACTAAAGCCATGGAGAAAGTGTACGAACACGCAATGAATATTCAAAACAAATCACATTATATTGTGTTCCGTTGTTCAAACGTGAAATGTGGAACTGTTTTGATTACGTCCTAGAAGGAATGCCGAAAATAAACAATGCCATTGAAAAGTGTTACAACTGTTTTGAACATCAATTAAGTGCTTGTTATCCATATGTTTGGAAGTTTATAGATGGACTTAAGCGCGAACGAAGTTTACAAGAGTTGCGAATTGAACAATACGAGTATGTGGAAGGAATCGAGCTAGGGGACAGATAAATGTACCGTGACTACACAATAGGATTACTGAATATTGTATTAAACTATGAAAAGAACAAATATGTAAGAAAATATTTAAGTAGTGTTGAACACAATGTTTCATTGTAAGAGTAAAAGCTGGCAATGATTTTTTTTAGTATGAAGAGTAACAAAAAATTTAAAGATGCATTCGTTCTTATTTTAACTATGACGAAACAATGTAGAAAATCATTTAAGCGTTGCATACTAATGTTGGCAATAATACATTTTGTTTTGTTTTCTAAGTATGAAAATTAACAAAAATAATAAAAATACACCCATATTTATTCTTAGCTACCAATTGTTCAATTAACAATATAAAAAATGTAACCTTTGTTGTATTTTCTGTCTTCTTTTTTAATATCATTCACTATTTTCGAGCAATATGCATTTGGAGCAATTTATTGTCTGAGAATTTTTTTTTTTTCGATAAATCGATTTCGAGCAGTTTATTGTCGAGACATTTTTTTTTTTGAGACATTCACTTACTACCAGATATATGTATATATATATATATATATATATATATATATATATATATATATATATATGTATTTATATATATATATATTTATATACATATACATATATATATTATATATATATACATATATATGTATATATATATATAATACACATATGCATATATATACATAGATATATATGTATATATATATACATATATATACATATAAATATGCATATATATATATATACATATATATATATATATATATATATATATATATATATATATATATATGCAATAAAAACACTGGGAACGTGTGTTCTATAAATGCAAGGTAACCACTTTAGAAAATAAATGGAGCAGAGCGCTTTCGTATATTACATCTTCAGTGTAAATTACATTCAATTTACACTGAAAATGTACTATACGAAAGCGCTCTGCTCCGTTTGTTTATTTTCAAAATTGGTTACCTTGCATATATATATATATATATATATACATATACACATATATATATACATATATATATATATACATACACATACATATATATGACGTAAGCGGAGTAGGAAACACAGGAAACACCTGCGAAACTAGTCAGGAATAAACTCTAGACCAAGACTCCTGTGCTTCCTACTCCGCTTACGTCAGCCTGTCAGAATATCTCAACATATATATATATATATATATATATATATATATGTATATATATACATATATATATACACATATATATATATATATGTATATATATATATAATCGATATAGATATAGCCAGTCCACCCAGTCAGAATCATATACCCCTACTCAGTGCTCTCAACATCTAATGCAAGTGCTTATTTTTGAATGCAGCCATATTAAGAAAGACTTTAAAGACTCTAATGTTTAGCAATTTGTTTTTCCTTTAGTTTCCATCGCGACTATAGGCACAAGTCCTTAAGAGAATGCTTAAGTCACACACACACACACACACACACACACACACACACACACACACACACACACACACACATACATACAGACACACACACATACGCACATACATACAGACACACACACACATACTGTACACACACGCACATGCATGTTTGATTTTTTTTTTTTTTTTTTTTTTTTCATTTCCCCTTCTGGGTTTTATAATATTATTCTTTGGTTTCATTCTAGTATCACGCAAACGCATTTTTTAAATCTAGTTTTTCAATGGAATAGTTACGTTGGTTAGGTTAGGTTAATTTAAGTTATATTAGGTTAAGAGTTATTGGACAACGTAAGTTTCCTGTTGAATATCCGTGATTGTATGATTCTAGAATTTTACAGATTCCTTCTCTTAGGTCACGTAAAACTAGAATTTCTACAATTTCCCATCCGTTTTATCGCACACAAACGTTTGGAAATATTCGACCCCTTTGCCCCGTCCAGAAGGTTTTAGAAAATTGTTCTTTAAGAGGTTTTCCCGATGCTTAATGCCATGTTTTTTTTTCTAATTACTTATCTATTTATTCATTTATTTATCTAATCATCTATCTATTCAGATTTCTTTTTTTTTTTAGTATCATGACGTTTTCTTTTACTTAACATCTGGTTTCGAAGTCGCATTTTATTATTATTATTATTATTATATTCAAGATCAGCTTCCAAAACCATTTCTTTCTTTTATTGAATATGTAAACGCTCTTCGTCAAATACACAGAAACAGATCCAATGCAGTTACGTTAGTGCACAATCCAATTCATTCCAATTGAACGGCATATCATACTTTGGCCAATATCACATCTTTATTACCCATGGTCAGTGTAATTCAGTGAATTGAGGAATCAAATTATCAAAGAAATCCCGCAAACATGCATGCACGCGCGCGTGCGCGCGCGTGTGTGTGTGTGTGTGTGTGTGTGTGTGTGTGTGTGTGTGTGTGTGTGTGTGTGTGTGTGTGTGTGTGTGTGTGTGTGTGTGTGTGTGTGTGTGTGTGTGTGTGTGTGTGTGTGTGTGTGTGTGTGTGTGTGTAATATCTTAAACAATTATTTTAGCTCGGTATTCGTAAACGAAACACCTCAAAGTGAATTCCAAACTGAAACCTGTGAAAAGTCTGGGGTAAACTTACTCACTACGGTAAATATAACAAAAGAAAAAATTAAAAGGTGTATAGACAAACTCAAAGTTAATAAAACACCAGGGCCTGACGGTTGGCATCCAAGAATCTTAAAGGAAATGAAAAATGAGATTGTTGTTCCATTAGAAATTATTTTCAAGAAATCCATCATATCCGGAGATGTCCCAAGAGAATGGAAGCTAGCTAACGTTACTCCCATATTCAAAAAAGGTGACAAAAAGAAACCAAATAACTATAGGCCTATAAGTTTGACTTCGATCGTAGGAAAAATAATGGAAACTATCATCAGAGATGATATCGAATATCATTTAGAAAGTAACCGTTTGATAAATGATAGCCAGCATGGTTTCAGACGGAAACGTTCTTGCGTGACTAACTTACTCGAATTCTACAACACAGTTATCTCGAATTATGACAAAAGAAACAATATAGATTTAATATATCTAGACTTTGCAAAAGCTTTTGATACCGTCCCACACGAAAGACTACTTACTAAATTAGCTTTGCATGGAATAAGTGGTAGCCTATTAGGTTTGGACTAGTAATTGGTTGAAAGGTCGAAAACAGAGAGTTGTTTTAAATGGAAAAACTTCTGGATGGAAAAGTGTTGCAAGTGGAGTTCCTCAGGGTTCCGTTCTTGGGCCACTTCTATTCATAGTATATATAAATGATATAGACCATGGACTAAAATCTACTGTTTCCAAATTTGCTGATGATACAAAACTGTGCGGAGTGGCAAATGATCACTCAAACCAATTAGATATTCAAGAAGATTTAGATACATTACAGCAATGGTCTGAAAAGTGGCTAATGAAATTTAACACAAGTAAATGCAAGGTAATGCACATAGGTAAAAATAACAGTAAGTACGATTACAAGTTATTTGGAAATTCGTTAACAAAAGTGGATAGTGAAAAAGATCTCGGCGTAATTATCAGTAACGACCTCAAATCATCCAAGCAGTGTATTTCAGCCTCTGAGAAAGCAAATAAGATTCTGGGATTGATTGCGCGATCTTTTGATTTCAAAAGTCCATCACTCATTAACAAGCTATATAAATCGTTAGTTCGTCCACATTTGGAGTATGCTGTTTCCGTATGGTCACCGAATCTCATTAAAGACATTGACAGACTGGAAAAAGTACAACGGCGAGCCACAAAACTGATTCCAAATATCAAAAATAAATCATACGAAAATCGACTTAAGCACATGAATCTGTTTTCCCTAAAAAAGCGTAGACTCAGAGGTGACTTGATACAGGTCTTTAAGATTTTAAAGGGAATTGACAACATCAAAAGTGACCAAATTTTCACATTGAATGAGAATCAGACAAGAAACAATGGTCTCAAACTGTCCGGAAATAGATTCAATTTGGAAGTAGGTAGAAACAACTTTGCCAACCGTGTAGTTAATGAATGGAATAAACTTCCTGCACAGGTAGTGCAATGTAGTTCAGTTCAAAGCTTTAAGAATCATTTAGATAAATACCTAAGTAAGATGCTGTAATGATTATAATTTATGTTATATTATTTGTTTTTGTTTTGTTATAATTTGTCTGTCTGATTTTCATTTATTATTAGTTATATGTCAATTTATAATCATTTACTATTTACCTGTTTGTTTGTTATTCAACTATACCTATGCATTTATTTATGTATTTTATTTATTTTTACATTATTATAGTTTTAATTTATTATTAATATATATATGTATATGTATGTATGTGTGTGTGTATGTATATGTATGTGTGTATGTATATGTATGTTTTTCTTTTTCTTTTTTTTTTTTTTTGCATCCGACCTAGATATGGATCAAAAGGTCTCCTGTCGGCATGCTCCGCCTTTGTAATCCTTTGTAATCCTTTGTGTGTGTGTGTGCGCGCGTGTGTATGCGTGTGTGTGTATGTGTGTGTGTGTGTGTGTGTGTGTGTGTGTGTGTGTGTGTGTGTGTGCGTGCATGTGTGTGCGTGTGTGTGCGTGCGTGCGTGTGATTCATCATGAGCTTTTTTTTGCACCATGGTCTTTGGATCATGTGTTGGACTCATGATCGACTACTACTACCCTCCCGGAAGAGAGATCAGAGCACATATATGACCGATCTTTGGGTTATGCTGTGAATTTACACGCACACACACACACACCCAACTCCACGTCCTTAAGAATTAGAGTTACGACTCGCAGCGCAGTGATACTGAAATTATTTCAGCCCTGGGCGGCATTCGAACCCGGACCGCCGTAGTGGCGACCGGGAACTCTACCATTGCGCCACGAGTGATTGTGTGTGTGTGTGTGTGTGTGTGTGTGTGTGTGTGTGTGTGTGTGTGTGTGTGTGTGTGTGTGTGTGTGTGTGTGTGTGTGTGTGTGTGTGTGTGTGTGTGTGTGTGTGTGTGTGTGTGTGTGTGTGTGCACTTGTGCACGAACAATGAGAACATGTATACCTCTTGAATTATAAAGATTCAATCGTGGAGTATGTCTGAGCAGAGTTTCTCAAAAGATTTCGACCAATACGCGTAGCAAAGAATGGAATCCGTTTCGCTAAAACTTGATTAACATGACCTAAGTCAGTTCGTCCAATCATTTCCCCATGATTTGCGAAAGCTGAATATCAAAAGCCTTCACCAGGCAGAGTAAAGCTACACTTACCGTGTCTGAATGCATTTCGCATTGGATTTTTTTTTTTTTTTTTTTTGGGGGGGCGGTGGTAGAGAGAAGTAGGATATACGTTATCCAACCCTTATTTGTTATTATTTATAATTTATTATGTTTACCGCTATCATCCAGTGTGGCAACCCATAAGAAGTACCAATTGCTAGCGTGTCAACAATTGCAACCTAAGCACTTCCCGTTGACGACCGATCACAAAACCTCTGTGCGCACAGCAATTGGTACTCATCGCAGCTATAGGACAATACAACGTGATACCCTTGTAACATTTATTGATTAACAGACATTAATTTCATATTAGAGTTTATTATGTGTAATCCACACAAAAGCGTGGTTACAAGGAGTAGGGGGTAGGGGAGGGGTAGAGATTGGAGGAGGGAAGATTAATGAGTGATCTCAGATTATATCTGTTCCATAAACGCCAGGATCACAATGTAAACCTACATCATGATTATATGAATAGAATAATCAATCCATGGCGTTCTGACGTGACTATGACGTCCCTTCGTTCCATCTACGGACGCAGAGATATAATCCTGTAATCCTTCTTTTTCTATGTACTTTGATCTCAAGATGTAATTATACGAAAGCTCTTTGCTTCGTTAAGTTTTTCTTCTCTAGTAGTCACAATACACACACACACATCCTTGGGCCAGGCGTGTTTTTCTTTTCTCGTTGACGAGCTGAGAGATGGCGGCGGCGTTTTCCGCGAACCAATCTTGGCTTTTTCTTTTGGTGAAGCCGAGGGTTTCCTCAGACGCATTCGTCACGGCATCGCGAAGGGTAGTCCAGTGCTCTTCGGTAGTGTCTGGCTGAGGGAAACTGCGTAGATTGCAGTGAACAGCTTCCTGAAAATTCCTGGCTGTCTATGGATGTTGGAGTTTGGCGCAATTGAAGCGTGGGTGTGGTTTGGTTGAGGTGGGGCGTCTCGGAAGTCGGCTGATCATGAGGTCCAGGCGGGAAATCAGCAGACGATGGTCCGTCCAGCAATGGTCCGCACGGGCATGTATCGTGTGATGCGAAGATCCTTCTTGTTCCGAGTCCTCGTGAGGACATAGCCCAGCGTATGCCAATGTTTGGACCTCGGGTGCCTCCACATTGTCTTCTGCCTGGTGGGGAGGCGAAACAGGGTGTTAGTGATTATAAGATCGTGTTCTGCACAGAGTCAAAGGAGGAGTTGTCCATTGACGTTGCAATTCCCTGTGTCGTGAGGTCCAATAATGCCGCTCCAGAAGTGATGGTCTCCTCCCACCCTGGCATTAAAGTCTCCAATAACAATGAGCTTGTCAGAATTGGGGACTTTTTTAATTGTTTGGTGGAGAAGGTTGTAAAACGAGTCTTTGATGTTGTCATTAGCAACAAGAGTTGGGGCGTAGACTGAGATTAGCGTAAGGTGTCTTTTTCAAGTAAGCTGTATGCGAAGAGTCATCAGGCGCTCGCTAATGGCTGTCGGGGTCAGGTTATGCTGTTCGACTAGTTGGAATTTCACTGCAAATTCGACGCCGTGAATGCGGGGCTCGGTGTTGGCTTTGCCTTTCCAGAAGATGGTGTATCTTGGCCCCACTTTCCTCAGACTTCCTTCGTCTGCCAGTCTGGTTTCGCTCAAGGCTGCAATATCTATGTTAAAACGGTCCAGCTCCTTGCAAACGAGGGCAGTTCTACGCTCACGACTGTCGGCGTCTTTCGCATCCATGAGAGTTTGGACATTCCAAGTTTCGAGAGTTAAGGTTCTTTGAAGTGGAGGTCGTTGTCTAAAAGAGGCTAAGTGAAGTGATGATCTTGAGTTTCGTCCGCTAGAAAGGGTCGTCCGCAGGTCGCGGTTTACCAGTCAGATGTTGATGCAATGACCGATGTTTACACCACCTTTTCTAGGGGCTTCCCCATATGGGGTGGGCTGCAGTAATCCTGAAGAGGCCAGCCCAGTCGCGGTTGCAGCAGCCGAAACTTGGTGTCACCGCACATCACCAGGAAGCGACCATCACACAGCAACCGCCAATGTGTGGTCGTGGGTTAGGGGCTTCCAGCTGACCAAGCCTGCCCCCGTTACCCACGGTGCCATCGCCAGTTGGACTTAGGATGGCCGGAGGAAAGCTAAGTTCGAAGGATTGAGAGGGTACGAAGCCATTCGCTAGGGAATTTATTTAAGGTGGACAGCATCTCGCGTCAATGAAGCCCACACACTTGGCCAGCAGAGTATCCTCCGCGGCTCTCTGAGGAGATGAGAAAGGTGGTCCGTCTTTGAGTAGAGCCAGCCCGACTGGCGCTATTCACTTCTATGCGGCAACAAAGATGTTCGGCCCTACCAAGTCATCTATAAGCGAACTAATGGACAAAGATGGCATTATCGTCCTGAATGATCCCCAAGATATCCTCCGTAGATGGAAAACTCACTTCGAGGGCCCCCTGAACGACCATTTTATCACCCCATAAGACCTACTCCGCAGGACCGCTCAACACCCTGTCCAGGACTGGATGTCCGAATCTCCCACCTATCAAGACCTCACTAGAGCAATCAAGCTCATGAAGCCCGGCAAGACCCCCGGGCCCGACAACATTCCGGTCGGGCTTCTCACTCACGGCGGGCAGGAAGTAAAGACTCATCTGATGAGCCTGCTTCTACGGATCTGGGAGTTTGAAAACGTCCCTGGGGACCTCAATAATGCCAACATTGTCACCATTTTCAAAAAAAGGGGACCGTGTGAGCTGCGGCAATTACCGCGGCATTTCCCTCCTTAGCATCGTTGGGGAAATCGACAGACTCCTAAAGCTAGCTGAGGAGGTCTTACCAGAGTCTCAGTTCGGCTTCAGACTTTCACGAGGCACGGTAGACATGATCTTCTGCGCACGATAACTCCAGGAAAAGAGTCGTGAACGGCAGGAGCCGCTCATGTGCATCTTTTGGGGCCTGCGTAAAGCATTCGACAAAGTTCCGAGACGGGCAATGTGGCCCGGTCTTGCCCGCTTCAGATGCCCGCCTCGTTTTATCTCCTTGGTCCGTGCCTTCCATGAGGGCATGGCGGGGAGAGTTCTCAATCAATCTGGCATCTCGGAGCCGTTTGCCATCACCGGCGGCCTCAAGAAAGGTTGCGTCCTGGCTCCAACGCTGTTTTTCCTATACACCGTCGCCATGATAAATGAGATCCCTCAAGATGCACCAGCAGTTGACGTTCACTACCGCCTGGACGGGGGGCTCTTCAAGCTCTCCAGACTGCGCTCGGAACATCTACAGCAGATAACAGACCTCTACGTAGACGCCTACCAGCGCTTCGGGTTGCAGGTCAATACAGAGAAGACAAAGCTCCTGGCTCAACTACCTTCCAACCAGGTCACACTTGTAGCCAGCGCACAGATCGGCGACAACCCAGTTGAGAGCGTGGAAAACTTTACCTACCGAGGGAGCATCTTCTCAAGAACGGTCACGTGTGAAAAGGACATTGAAAACCGGATCAAGACAGCCCACTCTGCCTATGGACGTCTCGCCTATCGCGTCTTCGCAAACCACGGGCTCACCATTCACACTAAAATTATGGTGTTCCGGGCCGTGGTTCTCTCCACCCTGATGTACGCGTGCGAAACCCGGACCCTCTACAAACGCGACATCAAATGCCTCGAGAGTTTCCAATAGTCCAAGCTCTGGCATATCCCCCACATCCACTGGAAGAATTGCACCACCAACAATGAGGTCCTCTTTCGTGCGGCCCTCCCCAATGTTTAGGCCACTATCTTCCAGCACCGCCTTTGCTGGGTGGGACACGTCGCTCGGATGGAACCCTCTCGCCTTCCTAAACTTATTCTCTTTGGAGAACTGGCACACGGCAAAAGACCATGTGGAGCCCCTAAGCGCCGTTACAAGGACCAATTCATGCTCTCCTTGACCCAAGCTGGCATCCCGCAACTGACTGGGAGGACATGGCTCAGGACCGGGGGTGTGTGGAGAACGGCGGTCAAGAGTGGTGTGGAGGGCTTCGAAGCTCAACGGTGAGAACGGGATAAACAACGACGCGAGGAGAAGAAAGCGAAGGTGACGCAGCTCCAGCCTCCACCGACCCTCACCTGCGATTCATACCTGCAGCTTTTCCGACACCGACTAGACTGGGGTTGCTCAGCCATATTAGACATCGACACGGAGGAACATCCTGAAGAGAAAGAAAAGGGGGTCCTCCCATCCTCGGACAACGAGGGG
>NC_134793.1:42750049-42762549 GCF_046742065.1 Oratosquilla oratoria
TTTCTTGTGCTCTTATTCTTCTTCTAATTCTTCTTCTCTCTTCTTCTTTTCTTCTTCTTTTCTTCTCCTCTCTTTTCTTTTTTCTTTTTCTCTTTCTTCTTTTTTCCCTCCTCTTCTTCTTCTCCAACCTCTTCTTCTTCTTCTTCTTCTTCTTCTTCTTCTTCTTCTTCTTCTTCTTCTTCTTCTTCTTCTTCTTCTTCTTCTTCTTCTTTTCTCCCCCTCTCTATTTTTTCTTCTTCTTCTTTTTCTTCTTCTTTTTCTTCTTTTTCGTCTTTTTTTCTTCTTTTTCTTCCTCCTCTCTCTTCTCCTCTCTCTCTTCTTCTTCTTCCTCTTCTTCTTCTTCTTCTTCTTCTTCTTCTTCTTCCTCTTCTTCTTCTTCTTCTTCTTCTTCTTCTTCTTCTCCTTTTTCTTCTTTTTTCTTCTTCTTGTTCTTCCTTTCATTCTTCTTCTTTTGCTCTCTCTTCTTCTTCTCCTCACTCTTCTTCTTTTCCTCTCTCTTTTTCTTCTCCTCTTCTTCTTCTACTACTTCATCTTCTCTTTCTTCTTCTTCTTCTTCGTGTCCTTATTCTATTGTTTTCCCTTCCTCTCCTCCATTATTCTCCTTTTCTCTCTCTTTCCTCATGAAATTAACATCTTTTTTCTTTTTTTCTGTACTCTCTTTTCCACTAATGTCCAGAAGCCTTTCTTCCCCAGGTAGAGAGAGGATAGTTGGAGAGTGCGGGGAAGGACTGGAATTCATTCGAGTTTCTTGATGACAACAGCTCATCACAACTAACGGGAAAGAAAGAACGATAAGGAGAAGGCGATAGAAGAGAAAGAGGAGGAGGAGGAGGAGGAGGAGGAGAGAAGTAGCAGAACGAGGACAAGGAGGAGAACGAGGAGTACAAGGCGAATAAGAGGAGGCGGAGGAGGAGGAGGAAGAAGAGGAGGAGGAGGAGGAGGAGGAGGACCAGGAGTAAGAGTAGTGGAGGAGTAACAATAGGAGAATGAATCTGGAGAATGAGCATTTCGAGGGAGAAATTCTCCAATATTCTTTTCCTTCTTCTCCTCCTCCTCTTATTCCTTTTCCTCCTCCTCCTCTTCTTCCTCCACCTCCTTCCCTACGCCTGTGACATCCAATCTACGGTGGAGTGGAAGGATCCGGTAGCGGATGGAAACCATCAAGACAGACCACAAATAACCATAAATATCGGAGGGAAGCTGTAGCGTAGACGAAGAAGAACAGGAAGGAAAGAAAGGTGGAGGGAAGGAAGAGAGGAAGGAAGGATGAAGAGAAGGAAGCAAGGGAGGAAGGAAAGGAAGGAGGGAGGAAGGGAAGGAAAGAGGGAAAGAAGAAAGGAAAGAAGAAAGGAAGGAAGGAAGGATGGGAAGACGAGAGGAAGGAAGGAAGAATGGGAGGAAGAGAGGAAGGAAAGAAAGAAGGAAGGAAAGAGGGAAAGAAGTAAGGATGGGAAGGAGGAGAGGAAGGAAGGATGGGAGGACAGGAGGAAAGAAGGAAGGATGGGAGGAAGGATGGAGGGAAAGAAGGAAGGCTAGGAAGGCGAGAGGAAAGAAGTTAGAAATGGTGGAAGGAAGGATGTATGAATGGATGGGTGGATGGATCGATGGAAGGATGGATAAATGTGAGGATGGATGCATGGATGTATGAATGAGAGAATGGGTGGATAGACTGATCAATGGAAGGATGTGTAACCCTCACTAACCAACACCAACCATGCACGTGATCCACACACATGCGAGATGATACTTGTCTTTAGCAAGACCCCCAACACTGCAAACATTACAAATTCCTCAATCACCAAAACAGCTTGATTCAATAATGCAACGTAAGACAAACATGACGCTTCCGCAGTATCCACAACACGGAAATTCCTAATGTCACCAGACAGATACAATGACCCCTTTTTGATACCTACCCCAATTACATTACCGTAAGTTCTATATATACGCCATATCTAGCCACGCCCACCAACCATATAACTAACCCCTATGTATAGGAACTAACACTCGTATCTATATCTTATAACTAATACAACTTCCATACGGCAACCCACAACAACAGCACCCATCGTACTTATTAACGAACGGCTGCGCCCGTTGCACATAGGATTGCCTAGGTCAAGTACCTGACAATAGGACTGCCGAGGTCAAGGCCCGGCATAGGTCTTTCCAGATCAAGAACCTGACAAAAGGTCAGCCTACGTGGGAAATCTTATCTCACCTGGTATTCCAACCTGTAATCGCCAGATCATATTCTTAATAAAACTAAAAAATCACCATCAAAGTATTTTTCGCCAGCATTAAGTCCCCCTCCTATGTAGCAACCCCGTCACAGATGGATAGATGGAAGGATGAATAAATGGAAGGATGGATGCATAGGTACATGATTGAAAGGATGGAGGGGTGACTGTATGGAAGAAGGATGAATGGAAGGAGGGAAGGAAGCTAAGGTGGAAGGAGGGAATTAAGAAGGGAGCGAAGGAAGGAAGGAACTTAAGAAGGAACAGAAGACCGAAGGGAAGAGAGGAGAAAGGAGGGAAGGAAGAAAGGAAGGAAGGAATGGAGGAAGGAAGAGAGGATGGGAGGGAGGGAGGATGGGAGAAAGAGAGGAAAGAAGGAAGAAAGGGAGGAAGACAGGAAGGAAGGAGAAGAAGGACAGATAGATGGGTGGGTGGGAATAGGCAAGGAAGCAAAGAAGAAAGGATAAATCGAAGAGAGAAAAGGGAGAAAGTAAAGACGTAAAGGAAGAGAGAGGGATGGAGTAAAGGAAGAAAAAAAGAGGAAAAATGGAAGGATGGGAAGAATGAAAAAATGTAAGAGACAAGAAAAACGTGGATATTATCTATAAACCCCCTTCCCCTATTTTCATTCTGTCGGAATGGTTTATTATATTGTATTATATTATACAAGCCAAATTACCCGCGCGTTGCTGCAAGCAAATGATCATTTTAATTTTGATAGAATTTGTGGAGAAAAGTTACACGTATCAGTATAACTCAATGGAAAAGGTAACAAAAATAAATTATTAAGCAAGTAAAAAAAAATCAATTTGAGGAGGGAGACGCCCTTTGGAAATAAAATATACTTAACCAAGTAGCCAGGGTTATGGTGAATATATATGGTTTTGGGAGAGCTCGTGAACAAACAGACAGACAGACAGAGGCTACTTATTTATTATAGTAGACACAAATGACAGTTATCCAAGTACCTTGGCTTATAAGGTTTCAGAATATATATGGTTATAGGGGTCTGCCTGCAAAAACCTAGGAGGAGTTCGTGAATAATCCCTAACCTAACCATACCCGACGTAACTTTAACCCTTACCCTTAACCCTAACCAATATATTAACGTTTTCGTCTATTTAAGACATTATCAAGGAATACACAGTTACAGAGACAAAGGTGGATATATATACATAAAGTAAAAGACAAGCTAGGAACATGGGAAGTACACACAAGATGCTTCACAATCAGGTAGAGCCGATGTTTACATATACGGACGTTTGGTCCATGACGTTAAGTCACCCCCGCTTAGTAGCACTTGGAGAAGTTCTTACAATTTTATCAATAACAAAATCATCAAGTTTAAATAATCCTAAACTTAAATTGATATTATGGTCAAAGGTTTGTTTAATATGACTGGATTCGATGATGTTTCTTTCTAATAAGGATCTACAAGGGGAGGGGCTTCATGCTGGGGAGTAATGTAGGGGCTTCCACTTGCCTGTTGATAGTTGGTTGTATGTCTCGTATGATAATTGCTTCCAGGAAGAAAAGTCTAGACTTTTCTGATTCCTTGGCGAGAATGACGGTGTTGTCTTCTAAAAGTTTTCTTGTGATTTGTGTGTTGTGTTTTTCTAGTAGGTGTAGTTTGGGGCCTCCACTTGACAAGTGGGAAGACATTCTTCTCGACAATGTCGTTCTCGTTTGGCCAACGTAGCAGTCGAGAGGCGTACAGTCCTCTAGGGGGCAGGAAAATTTATATACTACGTTGGTACAAGCGGGACCTTCGGGGCGAGGAGAAGTGTTGTTTCTAATTAAAAGTGTAGCTGTTTTTTGGTTGCGGTAATATATAGAGAGACGAACTTTGTCATTCTCACTTTTGGGTGTTATGTTTCGATGAATAATCCTATTCAGAACCTTCGCATCTTCCTTGTAAGCTGTGGACATTTGGGCACGGTAAAACAAGGTAAAAATCTCACCTTCGCCTGCTACTGGGGTGGGAGGCCCGTGGTACCATTTGTTGATGACACTTTTTAAGACACGCTGGCAGTCTTGATTGGAATGTCCATTATTAACTAGGACTTGAGTGGCCCTGTTTATTTCTGCTTGAGTGGAGGTCCACTGTCCTGTACTCTCTGTCTCTATTACATTGAAAATGCTAACTGCGTTTAGCGAAACGTCTGTACATTCTTTCTTAACAAAAGTTCCTAATGTCTACTGGAAATTTATTATTCCGTCTGTCCTGTGAAAAACAGAAATCTACATTCAGAAGACTTGAAAGTCTACTTAAGAAGCTTTGTAGTGCCGAATGCGCAGTTGTTTTTAACAAAACATGTTTAAAAGAAAACCTGCTGCCAAGATTTACAAACATACATATATATATATATATATGTAAGTATGTATGTATGTATGTATGTATGTATGTATGTATGTATGTATGTATGTATGTATGTATGTATGTATGTATGTATGTATGTATGTATGTATGTATGTATGAATCCACTTTTATGATTGATATATCACATCATCCTACTGCAATCTGACGTAGTTGAGGGTATTCGGAAGACAAGGAGGAAAGGGGAAGTAAAAAAAGGAGAGAAGGAGAAAGGACGAGAAAAGAGAAAGAGAGTAGAGGAAAAAGGAAAAAAGAAGAGTAGAGAAGTGGAGGACTATAGGCGGAGAGGAGAAGAGGAGAGGAAGAGAGGAAAAGAGGAGAAGAGGAGAGGAAGAGAGGAAAAGAGGAGAAGAGGAAAGGAGGAGAAGAGGTGAGAAAGGGAGTAAAGGAGATGAAGAGACGAGGAAATCAAAAGAAGAGAGGAGAAGATGCGAGAAAAATAGGAAGAAGAGAAAGTATCTGGGCCAGTAGGTCTAGGTCTCAAAGAGAGAGGGTGGGGGTGGGGGTAGGGGCAAATGCGGTTGGGAAAGAGAGTTGAACAGAGACTCATTAACATACAATAATGAAGACACATGGCAAGTATCAACTTGTCCGAAACTTTGGCATTAAATCCCAAAAAGAAAATATCAAGTGCTGGGAGGCAGATTCTTCGTGCATAATGGCGAAGGAAAGGAGAGAAGTCGAAAAGAAACGAATACAGATAATGAAGATGTACGAAGGAGAGATGGACGTAATTACAGAAGGTAAAAAGGGGGGGGAAGGGGGAAGGGGGAGGAGGAGGGGAATGACGAAAATAAACATTGCTTTCGGGCTAAAGACGAAAAGGAAAAAAAATAAGATTATCGTATTTACGCATAGAAAACGTAATCGTAGTCGCAGCGAATTTATATAACATGCAACCTATAGTAAGTGAATTTGGGCGTTCACAGAAAACGAGATTGCTGTGTATTAGAACTGTTCCGTGTTCGTAGAAAACGTGACTACGGTGCATTAACAGAAATATTATTCCTTCATAGAATTTCAGATCACAATGGATGTCGGGTTAGATTGTGGCTACTTGAGAGAAGTGGGGCTTTATTTTCTATTAGAAATTAAACCATTTCAAAGGTGACACATTTTAAAAATGTTAAATGTCTTGGAGAGGGGGGTCTGTAAGTCCTCCGAGGTCGTAAGTTCTCCGAGGCAGTAAGCCTTTCGAGGCTGTAAGTTCTCCGAGGGTGCAAGTTCTCCGAGGGTGCAAGTCCTCCGAGGGTGCAAGTTCTCCGAGGGTGCAAGTCCTCCGAGGGTGCAAGTCCTCCGAGGGTGCAAGTCCTCCGAGGGTGCAAGTCCTCCGAGGGTGCAAGTCCTCCGAGGGTGCAAGTCCTCCAAAGTTGTAAGCCCTTAGAGGCTGCAAGTCCTCCGAGGTCGTAAGTCCTACGAGGGTGCAAGTCCTCTGAAGTTGCAAGTCCTACGAGGTTGTAAATCCTCCAAGGTAATAAATCCTCCAAGGTAATAAGTCCTCCAAGGTAATAAGTCCTCCAAGGTAATAAGTCCTCCAAGGTAATAAGTCCTCCAAGGTAATAAGTCCTCAAAGGCAACAAGTCCTCCAAGGTAACAAGTCCTCCAAGGTAACAAGTATTACGCACGAACGAAATTTTACATATTATTACATGAACGTATTCGCACGAGCCTATATATATTCCCTAGGGTAGTATTATTGTAATATGACTATCGCTATCAACCATCCTTTAGTGCGACAAAATGCATAATTGTTATAACTTTACATAACATAACATAAAATAGTCTAGCTGATCCATAATCTAAAATTTCTCCCAGCAGTTTATGGATGATGAGGATAAAGGAGCGCCTGCATCATCAAGAAGTAGCAGAGTCTTCAGTGACCTTGAGGTACCATCATCAGTGAGCTCTGTACCGGTAGATTGTCATGGACAGTACAAGAAGAAAGAAACCAAATCCTTCGACTAATTCTCCTGGACATGTTCTCACACTCATAGAGAAACAGTGCACGACTCCTTTCTATTCACAGGACGAGTATGACATTTCAGAAAAGAATAATTCTGCAAAGCTTTGAAAAATGACAGTAGGTATGCAACTGCTAGCGAAAAAAAGTTCATAACTGATGCAATGTTTCGCGGACTCAGTGGCAATCTAACAACAAGGACACAGTTAAATGACTCCTCTACACCTTCATATCCTTATCACCTCAGCTATGTCTCACCAGTAACTCCTCAAAGGATCACAAAGGATTACAAAGGAGGAGCATTCCGACAGGAGACCTTTTGGTCCATAACAATTGCATGTCCAAGTCGAGAAAGCTCAGCATCAGACAACAAAAACTTATACATAAACACTCACACTTAATATATTTCATACTGTTTTACACTGCAGGATAACTCTATTCTCTTTTTCTTATCACAATATGATTCCAATAAAGAGAATCCAATGATTAATTATTTTTAATGTCCTTAGCAATTATTCCCTTTTCTAGTAACTAATCTAACATATTGTGCTCACTTCCATGTTGTCTGCTTGCACAGCCTTTCTTATTCCATCACATGTCTCTGGTATAATGCGTTCCAGGGATTGTGGAGAAATGCATATTGAAAACTTCCAATCTTTATACGCTAGACCCGTTGCCAGGAAGCGGAATGGAGCTGTAAGCCTCTCATAAGGTAATCCGGCCTTCCGCATGCATGTGTCTTGTTTTTTAATAAAAGGACTTACTAGAGACCGCAGCGTTAAATAAGTTTGTTCATCCATCCTGAGATAACTGAACCAATCATATTGTTGTAGTCTCAGTTCCTTAAGAAAATTCATTTGTGACAGTCCATTCCCTTTTCAGCTGCCACTCCTGGGTCCATGATTTCCTCTGTCTCCTCTTCTTGGTCTTCTGTAATAACATGTAGGTCATTACAACAGCTGCAGTCACAAGTAAGTTTAACTCTTCCGTATCCATGGCAGAGGCATGATCTTTACCCCGCGGTGTCCCGCTAGTACTGAGGTTTGCCTTGACACAGGACTAAATACTCGTAGTGTGTGGGACTGGGGTGACATCAGGCGGCCGGAAAGGCCGCCTGAGCGTGTATGGGGTCCTTTACGAGTACACATTCACAGAAAACAAAATTGTGACACTTACTTTGAATACAGAACTTCAGATTATCTATTAAATCTCGACATGGATTGAATGCAATCTTGACACTCGCCAGGACAAAATACATAAATTATGTGATTAAGCTGCCAGGACTAATAACATCAGGTACCTTGTAAACATGGTATATCATGAAATTATTTGGCAGTAAAGTCATCATCAGAAATTGAAAGATTCCAGCGATTCAAATTAACTCAACGTGTGTGTGTGTGTGTGTGTGTGTGTGTGTGTGTGTGTGTGTGTGTGTGTGTGTGTGTGTGTGTGTGTGTGTGTGTGTGTGTGTGTGTGTGTGTGTGTGTGTGTGTGTGTGTGTGTGTGTGTGTGTGTGTGTGTGTGTGTGTGTGTGTGTGTGTGTGTGTGTGTGTGTGTGTGTGTGTGTGTGTGTGTTTTATTTGCCTACAGTCATTATTCCTTATGATCTAGTGTTTTTCAACCAAAGGTCCGCAGAACAGAGAATTCAACATGTTACAGCTAATCCCGTCATAGCCCAGTTTCTAACAATTCATGATTAAACAATAACTTTTAATCGAGATATCCATTTTGGATCTAGGTTTTTCCCTGGTTATTGTTGCATTATAAAAGTCTGTGTTATTTGTGACCTAATTTCTTTGAGTTGTTTAGTAAAATTATACCATTTAGAACGCCTACTTATTCTCTTTTATTAGAAATGAAATTTGCTTAATTTTCCATTTCGTAAATACAGACTGATTTTTTTTTTGTGTGTGTGTCATGTATGTACAGTAAAAACAATCTGAAAATAAACACTAATTCCTGTGAAAATAAAACCTTTATGAACAGTTTTCACATACAAAATAATGTTAAATAACTATCTAATCACGTATCAAAGGGTCCCTTAAACAGGTAAGTCCTTTAAAGGGTCCACCAGTCGAGAAATACTGCAGCTTACACCAAAACCATCCACTCTTCATCACGAAAACCCTTCTTTAAATCACAACAATTCTTTCTTACAATCCACTCTTCATCACGAAAATCCTCTCTTTAAATCACAACAATTCTTTCTTACAATCCAATCTTCATCACGAAAATCCTCTCTTTAAATCACAACAATTCTTTCTTACAATCCACTCTTCATTACGAAAATCCTCTCTTTAAATCACAACAATCCTTTCTTACAATCCACTCTTCATCACGAAAATCCTCTCTTTAAATCACAACAATTCTTTCTTACAATCCACTCTTCATCACGAAAATCCTCTCTTTAAATCACAACAATTCTTTCTTACAATCCACTCTTCATCACGAAAATCCTCTCTTTAAATCACAACAATTCTTTCTTACAATCCACTCTTCATCACGAAAATCCTCTCTTTAAATCACAACAATTCTTTCTTACAATCCACTCTTCATCACGAAAATCCAGATTTAAATCACAACAATTCTTTCTTACAATCCACTCTTCATCACGAAAATCCTCTCTTTAAATCACAACAATTCTTTCTTAAAATTCTGACAACCGAACTTTCCTACATCACAATGTTTTCCTTCATTACTGCATCACAAAGACTTCTTATGCAACAAGATTGCCCATCACAACCATCAACTACAGCAGGACATCCTGTCTGAGGTAAATTTATCCCAAGGGGTATTTTATTCACTTTATTTTATCATCATTATCACAATCATGATTATATATATATATATATATGTGTATATATATATATACATATATATACGTAAACATATATTATATATATACATATATATATACATACATATATACATACATATATACATATATATACATATATATATACATATATATATGTATATATATATATATATATTTTTTTTTTTTTTTTTAAGGGGGTCAATTTTGGCATAGACAACCTAACAACCACGATATCAGGTTCAGCCACAGTAGTAACTAATTACCAATCGAGATGATTTTATCATTGCCAGTTTTCCTAACATCTTGCTGATTTTACTAATGAAATTGTTAATTGATTACTTGTTTTCCCAACCGCGTTAGCTTTTATCCCATTTCAGGGAAGGGATAAACCTGGATGATAGAACGATTGGAAAGGCAAATAACACAAAATAGATTAATAAACGTTCATCTACGAGAACCATCTTTTAAAAAAAATTATTTTCCACATCACAAAATTAATCGTAGCTTTTAGAACACCCACAGCCAACTCCATTCCTCGAAGTTTCAGGGATCTCCGGAATATTACAAATTCTTCGTCACAAAATGAATTCTGCTGCGAGAATGATTTAAAATCTAAGACAAGAGTCTTGATTAGGCGTCACGAGAATATTAGACCTCCGTGCCGTGCTGGTGGATGTTTATACCATTTTCTAGAATGAGAATCTCTAGGAATGTCATTCTAGAAAATGCTAAATGATTTATTTGGATGGAAAGTTTTGATCACTCTTTTCGCTGCGATAACGTTTTATATATATATATATATATATATATATATATATATATATATTATATATATATATGTATATATACATATACATACATATATATATATAAATATGTGTGTGTGTGTGTGTGTGTGTGTGTTTGTATATATATATATATGGGCAGTAAGTTCTCTCGTAGACACGTTCGATTGAAGACCAGAGCTAATTCTATATCCACTATCTTCTTAGTGATTTTCGCAATTTTCCCAATATAATGTCAACACCCTATACCTGGCAGCCAGAAACAAACCTCTGACCTTGGAATACAGGAAGCAACTGATCCAACGGCAAATTACTATAAAAACCGAACAGCTTGGTATCCAGTAGCAGCAGCTCAATGATTTAATGAACCATTTTGACGACTTCTCCCTCACATCCGAAGTCCGACACAACATCATTTCTACTTTGGACATCGTCAAGCAACATCGCACGAGCATCGTAGAAAACAAAACTACGAAGAAGTTGAGCCGCCTCTACGGAGGCCCCTTGCTTCTCCCACAGCGCTCTGAAGGTTACATTAACCTTTCGGATCACACCCTGACAGAAGCGCAAAAGGAATTTCTCAATCTTGGACTCAACTGTCACCTGCAGCCAAAATTCGACAAAGCGGATAAGGTTGCTGAGATGGAACTCCTCCTTCAGTCCCTCCTCCAACTCCAGAAAGATGGTAAGGTTACTGTTTCCTCTGATTTACAACCCCAGTTATTAGCTGAAACCACCAAAAGGCGCAGTCACAAAAATAGTTCCCTCCTCTCTCCACAACTCAAACAAGCCGCCTCTGAGTTACGCAATAACCCTAACCTCGTCATTCGACGAGCTGATAAGTCCTCCATTTATGTCTTACTTAACAAAGAAGAGTATTTCTCTAAAATTAACCACATCCTCTCCGACACTTCTAAATTCAAGAAAATCTCTAGTGATCCCACCAACAAACTTAAGGTTCAGGTTAACAAACTCATCGCTGTTAATAACGCAGTCGTCGACCATCTGCACATCCCTCCCATTACCGGTGAATTCTCCCCAGGCTATATTTACGGCAACGTCAAAACTCACAAGCCGAACTCCCCTCTCCGCCCGATCATCTCACAAATTACTACACCTACATATGGACTCGCCAAACAGCTCAGCCATATCATCACCCCTTTCATTCCTAAGAAATACTCCATAAAATCATCTGATGATTTTATTGACATACTACGCAGCAAGCAACCCCAAGGAATTATGGCTTCCCTCGATGTGGAATCGTTATTTTCCCATGTTCCTATTCTTCCCACAATAGATATAATCCTGAATAATGTGTACCGTCACCCTGAATTACATCCCCCTAAGATCCCGGAAGAAATACTGAAGCTTCTTCTCCTAGCCTGTACAACTGAAGCACCCTTTCGAAGCCCATCCGGCCAGCTATATTTACAAGTGGAAGGAGTCGCAATGGGTTCACCTTTAGGGTGTACCTTTGCCGAATTCTACATGTGTGATTTAGAAAACAAAGCCTTACAAGACCCCGTCCTAAGACCCTTTTCCTACTGTAGATACGTCGACGACATTTTTACTGAAGTTCGGAATGAGTCCCACCTGAAAGACCTACAGCTAGCCATGGAAGCAGCCTCCGTACTACACTTCACATATGAACTTAATATACACAACAAAATTCCCTTCCTTGACGTCTTCATCCACACTCAAGATAACAAATACACGACCACTGTTTACAGGAAAAACACTGACACCGGAAGATGCCTGAATGCAGCGAGCGAGTGCCCCCAGAGGTACAAACTCAGTGTTATTCGGGCATACCTCCGACGCGCATATAAAAACTGCTCTTCCTGGGAAAATTTTCACTCTGAAATAATGCGCGTTAAACAAATACTCATTAACAACGGTTTTCCCAACTTCCTCATTGACAAAGAGACGAGACTTTTCATCACACGCAACACAACACAACACGGACAAAACAACACACATTCCACACACACAGTTTATTACAAAAACCAAATGACACCAGCACACAAAACAGACGAACGTGTCCTCAAAGACATCCTCGCACGTAACGTCACATGCACCAACCCACACGACAAATTGACCCTCATCATATACTACAAAAACACAAAAGTCTCTAACCTTATCATGAAAAATAACATGACTAAAAACAACTCTCTCCTTAAACAGACAAATGTGGTATACCAATTCTCCTGCCCTGAAGAAGGTTGCAAACTTCTTCCCAACGCTTCTTACATTGGTGTTACCACTACCTCTGTGAGCAGGAGACTCACAATGCACGCCCGCGATGGAAGCATACGCAAAC
>NC_134793.1:42782549-42785049 GCF_046742065.1 Oratosquilla oratoria
GGAAAGGAAGTCAGAGAGAAAGAGAGAAGTAAAGAAGGAAATAAAGTAGGAAAGAGAATGAAAGAAGAAAAGAAGGAAAGAAAGTAAAAGAGAAAGAAGGAAAGAAAGAGAGAAAGAGAGAAGTAAAGAAAGTAAGAAAGGAGGAAAGAAGTTACGAAAGAGAGAGAGAAAGAGAGAGAGAGAGGGGGGAGGGAGTGAGGGAGAGAGAAAGAGAGAGAGAGAGAGAGAGAGAGAGAGAGAGAGAGAGAGAGAGAGAGAGAGAGAGAGAGAGAGAGAGAGAGAGAGAGAGAGAGAGAGAGACAGAGACAGAGAGAAAGGAAGAAAGAAAGAAAGAAAGGAAGCATGAAATAAAAAGAAAGAAAAAATGCAACACGAAAGGAAGAAAAACAAGCATACATGAACAATAAACATAGAGAAAATGAAGAAATAAAAAACGAAAAAACTGAGACAATATACGTTAAAATTCATAAAACCTAAAGATAGTGAGACGGCATATCCGAGGTGAAACAGTTGTTTCATCAACGATGGAACAGTTTGAAGTCTGGAAAAAAAAATGTGTGTTACCACAAATTAACTTAGTTATCCTTTTCAAAGGTTCATTCGTAAATCAGGGTTATAATTTCACTCCGTTAACTCAGTTCAGATTTATCTCAACCCATATATTACCATGCATAATATGTATACAGGCATTCACTGTGCCAAAGGCAAACAAGAGAAATAAATATATTTTTATGTCCCTTTTGTTTACAGAAGCTGTGGAAGGAACATATATTTCAAAAAAAAAAAAAAAAAAAAAAAAAAAAAAAAAAAAAAAAAAATAAAAAAAGAACCTTCCGCCTCTACACAGTAGACCGAGCTGCCATGAACAATAACTCAACCACCTACACCTCCTCCTCCCCCACCCCCCTCCTCCCCCTTTCCTCTTCCTTCCCCTTCAACTCTCCCTTTCCTCTTCATTTCTCTTTCCACTTCCTTCCCCTCCAACTCTCCCGTTTCCTCTTCATTTCCTATACTCTCCCCTTTCCTATTCCTTCCCCTCCAACTCTCCCCTTTCCTCTTCATTTCCTATACTCTCCCCTTTCCTATTCCTTCCCCTCCAACTCTCCCCTTTCCTCTTCATTTCCTATACTCTCCCCTTTCCTATTCCTTCCCCTCCAACTCTCCCCTTTCCTCTTCATTTCCTATACTCTCCCCTTTCCTCTTCCTTCCCCTCCAACTCTCCCCTTTCCTCTTCATTTCCTATACTCTCCCCTTTCCTATTCCTTCCCCTCCAACTCTCCCGTTTCCTCTTCATTTCCTATACTCTCCCCTTTCCTCTTCCTTCCCCTCCAACTCTCCCCTTTCCTCTTCATTTCCTATACTCTCCCCTTTCCTCTTCCTTCCCCTCCAACTCTTCCCTTTCCTCTTCATTTCCTATACTCTCCCCTTTCCTCTTCCTTCCCCTCCAACTCTCCCGTTTCCTCTTCATTTCCTATACTCTCCCCTTTCCTCTTCCTTCCCCTCCAACTCTCCCCTTTCCTCTTCATTTCCTATACTCTCCCCTTTCCTCTTCCTTCCCCTCCAACTCTCCCCTTTCCTCTTCATTTCCTATACTCTCCCCTTTCCTATTCCTTCCCCTCCAACTCTTCCCCTTCCTCTTCATTTCCTATACTCTCCCCTTTCCTCTTCCTTCTCCTCCAACTCTACCTTTTCCTCTTCCTCCCCCTTTCCTCTTTCTACCCACCGACTCTCACCCTAACTCATTTGACCGCCCAAGTACTCTCCATTGGTTCTTATTTGCACTCCCTCCTCCCTCTTCTGTATGGGTAACCTTCCCATAGATGAACGAAAACGAATATCGTGTCCACAACTATATCATATGAACTAGACATTACCAATTATTCACAAAAAATCTGAAATAAAACAAGAACTTGTAAGAAAAGAAAAAGAGGACTTGCCTCAAAAAGGGATATTTGAGTCCTTAGGTGTGGTCGACAACAAGATACCACAGTAACTAAATATATAAATCCTGCTACAGGGAACATATGAATTCTTCAACAACCAAACCGTACTGTACCAAGAGATGACGTTAAGGACACTACTCTCTTGTCCGATTGCAACTAGATCTAACATTTAATATTCTATTACAATATTATAACAACAATAATCTGTATCCCTTTCAGTATTCACACAAGGCTGTCGTCGACCTCTGAACTTTGGTTGTACGACGCAGGACAAGAAGAAAGCGCAAGTGGTTGAACTAAATCATAATGTTTTCCTTGCCTTATGCATTTGTGATTACCCTTGGGCACTTCGTGGAACTACCCTGTCCATATGTTATCTATAAGACAGGCATAACAACACCCTTGGGTATGTAAGATAAGACTGTCTATTCTGATGTTGTAGTATGATTAACGAGTAGACACTTTATTTGAATACGTAATTTTGTTCTCATCTACTTGAGAGTTATAAGAATTTAAGTCCAGCTTGTAATATTTATATTTTTTTGTCATAATCTTTG
>NC_134793.1:42790049-42810049 GCF_046742065.1 Oratosquilla oratoria
AAATATCTTCTATCTTCTCCCTTCCTTTCTCAACAGACATTCCCCTCTTTCCCAACCCCCCTTTTCCCCCATCCACTCATCTTATCCTTGGTCGCCCCCTCATGTTCACTCTCTCCACCTCTGCCTTCCACACCTCTTTTACTAATCTTTCCTCACTCATTCTTTCCATGTGTCCAAACCATCACAATATTCTTTGATCAACAATGTTCCCTCTAATTTTTTGCTGTGAGTGTGCGTCAGAAATTAGCTTGTGTGCAAACTTTGCCTTCTCTGGAAAGTATGTGCGCGTGCACCCACGACGGCAAAATAATTTCATTTGCAATGGAAGCGCTAGAGTTGGAAGAGGAAATAATACAATCGTTGGTTTGACGGCTGGAAAGTTACCATATTTTTAGAGAATTTATAAGTTGATGTTTGGGTGGAACTTCTTTATTGAATTTATTTTAATATCATTTGAAAACCTTGTGTGCGCACATTTTTTTCTTTATGTGCGTTAGTTGAGACATGGGCTCAGAGGGAACGTTATTCATCAACTTTATCTCTCAGTTTCCTTTCCTCCTCAAACTTCTCCTCACATCCTCGTTTTTCACTCTATCCAACCTAGTAACCCCTATCATACTTCTCAGGCATTTCATCTCAAACACATTGAAACTCTTTTTCTCTTCCTCTCTTATGTTCCATGTTTCTGCCCCATACATTGTTTTCGACACAATCACCCCTTCATTCAATCTCCTCTTAGCATCCATTCCCAAATGTCTATATCTCATTACACTTTATCCCCCAAGGCATTTACTTGCTTCTCTCATTCTACATTCTCTCTCCACCTCCACTCCTCCATTTCCCACTACATTCGCACCCAAGTATCTAAAGCTATCCACTTCTTCCAGTCTCTCTCCCTTAATACTTTCAATTTGCTGCCGTCCTATACCCTTTGTACATCTCATCACCTTATTTTGGCGTACATTTATCTTCAACTTCCTTCTTTCGCACACTTTCCCAAAATCCGTCACTGACTTCCTTAATCACCCCTCTGATCCTACCGCAGTGTTATCAGCAAACAACAACTGGCTTATCTCCCACTTTTCTCGACTTTTGTAAAACTTATTTCACAATATCTCCAGTGTCTGGTGTTTTCTTTCGAAGACCAATTAAATCTATTTCTTTATATTATACACATTATAAGAAATAATTCATTTATGCACAAGCCCATGTCTCATAACTGTATGTCCCTAATGCTCTTTTTATTATTTATCAGTGATATCAGCTGTACATCAAACAAAGCCTCTTCGTTTTTCTGAAAAATTCGAACCATATTATTTTTTCGCGTACAGTATCTCTATTTCCTTATTTTCCTCTCTGTGTCTTCTTTTGTCATATTCATCATTATTCATATATTTCTCATTTATCACGTTCTTTACCCTTCACTCCCTCCACCTTTTTCAGTCCCAAGCTTCATGTTAACTTTCTATTCTTCTGCAATTCGGGGAAATGTCGTTCAAGATCCTTCTGTTCATTATATGCCACTTCGAATTATTATACTTTTCCTCTTAGTTCTTGCTTTAAACTCTATCCTTTCACCTACAGGAATACTTTGGCGCACCGAGGGTAGCAGAGAATATTACATGACTAGAGACATGTTCTTGCAAGAGCTTGTAAATCATCAGACTATAAATTATAGCTAGGTAGCATTGGAAATGGCTTTCAGGGTTGACAGTTAGTCTTTATCACGATTGATAATCTGAATATCTGTGTTGCTCACTACTTTCTCTCCACCTGGAACGAAGTTGTGTTCTTCTCTGCGGTGACTCTTCACTGACCCTACTGATAAATGATATGAAGTGTCTTGACAGTTTCATTGTCGACATTACGTGGAGCACAGAAGGGTGGGCTGCACAGTTCTCATTAGAACAATTACATCTGTACACGAGTGCCTTCTAAAGCCTTTCGACTGTCCTACTTGGGTTGTGTTTCAAAATAGCATTACCGGTTTTCATATGTTAGTAATAAATAACACGATTTGCTTATGCGCACTTCCTTGTGGCCTTGATATAATTTTAAATTGTTTGACATATATATATATATATATATATATATATATATACATATATATATACATATATATATACATGGTATATATATATATATATATATATATATATACATATATATATATATATATATATATATATATATGTATAGATGTATGTTAATCTTACTAGGACACAGAAGTTTTGGACTTGGCCTTAACTTCACACTACACCAGAGAAACACCATGTGTTAGACTATTTGGTAGGTTTTGACAAATTCTTGGCCAATAATAATTATGATAAAAATCTTCCTTGCCTCAAAGGTTTCTTGCTTAATGGTATTTCTGAATGTTATGATAATGATTATGGCTTACCAAAAAGACATCGGGTTGCGTTGTCAGCTTTGAAGGAGTTAGATAACATCATTATTACCAAAGCAGACAAAGGAGGCCAAGTTGTTATTTTAGAACTTTCAGATTATGTTAAGAAAGCCCATGATTTGTTAAATGACTCGGATACCTACGAAAAGCTTAAAAAAAAAAAAAAAATTAAGACCTCAGCCGCTACATTCAACAACCAAGTTTGCAAGATTTCAGTGGGTAATTGCATTAGTAATCTGAAAGTCACAAATCCCAAGCTCCCCTATTTTTATGGTCTTCCTGAGATTCATAAACCAGAAATTCCTTTATGGCCTATCATTTCTAATCGAGGCTCCTGTACAAGTGAATTTTCTAAATGGACCTCAGACCTTTTGGCACCTTTTGTTGGCCAATTTCCCAACCACCACATTAAAAATTCCCTAGATTTCATTTCTAAGATTAAAAATGTCAAAATACAGAATGCCAAATTACTCAGTCTTGACATAACCTTTCTCTTTACTAATGTCAATGTTAAGGGTGTTCTTACATTTTTAGAATCCAGACTGCAACCGTTTCAGAACAATTTCCCCCTTCCAGTCAACAAAATAATTGATTTAATCATCCTTTGTGTTTCCTCCAGTGCTTTTTCTTTCCAGGACCAATTCTTTAGACAGATATTCGTTTGGAGCATGGGTCCTAATATATCTCCTGTTTTGGCCAACTTGTACATGGAGTACTTTGAATGTACTTTGTTACGCGCCATCAAACCGCCTGAGATGATTTGGTTCCGTTATGTTGATGACATTTTCTCAGCGTGGGATGACAGGTAGGGTGCGTTCGAAATATTTCTGGACAAGTTGAACCAATTATCCCCTAACATTAAATTCAAAATTGAATGGGAAGAAGGCCAACAGATCCCTTTCTTAGACATTTTAATTAGAAGGATTTATGGAGATATATCTTTCACAATTTGTAGGAAACCCACCAATTCAGGCCGTTATCTCCACTTTTTCAGTAACCATCCCAACAAAATCAAGAAGAGTGTTGCCTCCGGTCTTTTTCTGAGAGCTTTTAGGATTTGTTGTCCTAGATTCTTAAACCAGGAGATTGCCTCATCAAAAGGCAACTTTTGAAGTTGGCTTACCCGTCCTGGTTCCTGAATCAAGCCCTCAGCAAGGCTAGAGACAGCTACTATAAAACTTCAGTTCCCACCGCACAACCCTCTTTCAAAGATGTTTTAGAAATCCCGCATTGTAACTCTATCAATCCTTCTTTTAATTTAATTCCTAACAATCGTACCATTTCCCTAACACTGTACACAAATGACACAGAAAATTTGTCTCCTAATCTCGACGATTACACGTTAATTGGTGACATTCTGTGTCACAAAACAACACTAACGAACAAACATGAACTCAACCGATCAGTGTTCCAGCTTGTACTCCCTACGGGCCTCATTCCAAAAGTTTTCCAACTTCTACACGATTTCCCCATTGCTGCACACCCTGGCAAGGAGAAATGCATTACGCAAGCCAGATTGAACTACATCTGGTTAACCATGAGGAGGGATATACACACCCACACTGATGCTTGTCTGTGCAACTCACAAAAGTCATCTCAGCGGTCATGTTCCAATTCTAACTTACCCTACCTCTTGTAAACCAATCGACACAGTCGCTGCTGATATTTTCAAGTTACCACTTACACATAGCAGAAACCAATACTTCTTTGTCTGTGTCGACCATTTTTCACGATTCTATAGTCTTTCCCACTACCAGACAAGACAGTACAACACGTATCAAAGACCCTTATTGACAAATTTATATGCCCCTTCACTACACCCAAAACTCTGATTTCTAACAACGGGACTGAATTCAACAATGAGATTCTTTCGCACATTTGTAATTACTTAGAAAAAAGCAACACTATTGCTTATCACCCTAGTTCAAATGGCTTTGTTGAACGCCAGAATAGAAAGATTCTCAGTGTTCTTAGACATCTTGCTTCTGATCTTCACCCTTCTTGGGATGAACATGTCCCCATGATTCAAGCTTGCATAAATAGTTCCATTAACAGGTCAATATCGGAATCACCTCATTTTGTCCTCTTTGGCTCGGACAAAAGGATCTCACATGAACTTTTTCTTTCAGAATTACTTCCCAATTGCAATTTCAATGATTAAGTCAAAGTCAAAGTGGCAAATCTTTTTTTTTTTTTTTTTTTTTTTTTTTTTTAAGACTCAATAATGGTCCGTTTACATAACAAATCAGCCAGAGCTTGTATCTTTGAACTTGGAGACATTATTTACACCCTTAACCACACCCCGACCTCGAAGCTCTCCCCTTAAATTCTCTGGAAACTATCGTATTACTGGACATGAGTCAAAGAACAAAGTCAAAACATTCGGGTAACACGATCTTACAGAGACCGTCTTGCACAAAGATCATATCAAAAAAGTCATCCGTGGCCTCGACATAGAGACTGTCCATTCACAAACTGACACTACCTCTGCAATAGAGGACCATCACCAATTCTCTCCACCAAAGCCTCCAGTTTCCCTCCCCCGCTATAATCTTTGAAATTGAACGACAGCTTCCTAAGAGTACATTTTGCCTAGGTGAACGAAAATAATATCTATTCCCTAATGTTCATACAATTAAGTCTATTTCGTTTTAATCATGAGTATTTCCCGATGCCACCATTGTTCCAACATAATGTCTACGTATCTTCATGCCAAGGTTCTGCAAAGGCCTTTTATTACTTCTTATCTTCCATGCGCACTAACCTCACTGTGGGCAGTGAGTGGTAGCTGAGCCGACCATCTGTTGCAAGATGATTGAAAGGAAGAGTCAGTCCTTTAGATATCTAGTGTGCATATGCACGCACGCATGCATATGGAGTGAAGAGGAACTCTAACATCTCCAACCAACTCTTAAGGGACCCTCTATTGTGCTCGAACCTGGCTGCCAAGGGACATTCCCATTGTCATCAGATCTGAACAGTGACCAAAGAGCCAGGCGTTTCGTGCTATGCCCAACACCTTCGAGAAGAATAGATACTTTCCCTTTCGTCATTGCCAACCTTTCCAGACCAACGTGCGTCAACATTTCATTTTCTCCTCACATATTTCTCGTATGTCTCTATCCTTTGTAAATTCGTATGTAAATGTATCCTATGCATGGATACTGAGAAACCAGACTCACTCCATGCATTGTAAATAATATAAAGAAATAGTGTACGATTATGACAACAGCCTACTTGTACCTGTTTAAATTAGAATCTGGTAACCCCCCGAGTCTCCCTCGGAGGTTGCTTTTATTTGTAAAACAGATAAGATTGGATCATTAAAACGAAAACACCCTCAACTAGTTTATCTCACCAAACCAGTAAATGTAGATCACCACAAATCTACATACGTGCGTGTACATGTATGTATGTATGTATGTATGTATGTATGTATGTATGTATGTATGTATGTATGTATGTATGTATGTATGTATGTATGTATGTACGTATGTATGAATGTATGTATGTATGTATGTACGTATGTATGTATGTATGTATGTATGTATGTATGTATGTATGTATGTATGTATGTATGTATGTATGTATGTATGTATGTATGTATGTATGTACCCGTTTCGGATAGGATGAGTTGCATTACATTTCGCGGCAGATTGGATCCACGTGATCGTGTGAACGCGACACCCCTCGAAACAATAAAGCTCACAACAGGTAACCCCTCCACTTTTAGCGCGTGTCATGAAAAGCTCAAAGCAAATGGTTCAGGACTGAGGCAGGGACAGAATTGTTTCCCAACTGATCCCTCCTCCCGGGATCGGACACACACCAATAAACTAAAACTAAGTCAAAGACTGAACTAAGCTAAACCAAATTAAATTCAAGTAAACTAGCGGGTTTTTTTTTTTTTTTTGTATACTGTATATGTAGTTAACTACAGAAAAAGATCGTGAAAAAGAATGACGTCACCAGAAATGCAGTGGGAAAAGTTACAAATTATCTACACTCCTGACGAGGTATCATTAGAAAAATAAATAAATAAATACATAAATAAACAAATAAATAGATAAATAGATAAATAGGAAATAAAAATAAAAATATTAATAATGACAATAATAATAATAATATTGATAATAATGCTGAATAAATAATTTCTTGTTCTCTAGTCTTACCAAGTTACTCATTTCGCCATATTCGGTTTTATCTTTCTCACTCTCAAAATAATGTATGCATTCCGCCAAGTTTTCTAATTCAACGATACGTGTGTGTATACTGTATATACATATATATATATATACATATATATATATACATACATATATATATATATATATATATACATACATATATATATATATATATATATATATATATATATACATATATATACATATATATATAACACGCCCCTCGTAAGGCTATTTTTCCTCCGATTGTTGGAACAGATTTGCCACCCGAAGCTTTCGGGAATCTGATATGTTGAAGGAAAATCAATTTCCTCCAATATATCAAATGACATACTATATACACTGTTGAGAAAGCAAAATAGTTTGCCGAAATGTTTTCACGGCGGGAAAAAGGCGGGAAAAAGTTCTGTAGGTGGGCGGCAGACTCACTGTGGTATTCTTAAAAAAAAAAAAAAAAAAAAAATCCCTTCCAAGGATTTATATAAGATTTCTATAAGGAAATATTTTTTTTAAGAATAACACCGCCAGACTCTAACTTAACCGAATCTCCATTACCAGGTAACCTTTCCATCTACGAGACGGACATCGGGCACAATCATCTTCCAGCCGCTCGATTTCCGATCCCATTACACAATATCACGCATGGGAAGGCGCGCTCATATATATATATATATATATATATATATATATATATATATATATATATATATATATATATATATATATATATATATATATATATATATATATATATATAACGTACAGATTAACAGTAAGGCAGGTCGCCATGCACAGGTCATCGATGAATGCGTAAACAATGGGGTTTCCTTGGACCATGTCAAAGGGCTCAAGTTAGGTTACAAGGACTGTAGTACATTCTGTTGTGGCAAATAACAATCACAAGGCGACCCTGATCGATCCAATCCCCCTTTAGGGTTAAGAAAGAAACAGGCAAGCACTGGTTTAAGGGGTTATCACACCGGGCTATTTTTCCTTCAACATCCTACCTCCAACCACTTGAATAACTTAGAATATGACTTCGCTAACAGAAATCTAGATTTCTCTAAGAACATTTCAACACTATGTCTAATATTCGTTTACGTTTACAATCTCTATCTTCATCATTCAGATTTGCTATATGACAAAATGATGATTTGATATTTGGAGATTTGCGAAATAGAATATTGTAACCGAAGTCGTTTTTACTCAAACGAATTCTCAGCTGTTGGCGCTGGTGAAGCCCGTGGAATCCCAGTGTGATAATCCCTTTACCAACCGATTAGTTATCGAATGAAATAGACTTAGTAACCGTGTAGTAGACGATGAAAGAATTGATTGTTTTAAGAAAATATTAGATCAACTTTATCACCTTATAGATAGGAATGACAAGTTGTAAGGAACATGGAACTGCCTACAAAGGATTACGAAGGCGGAGCATGCCGACAGGAGACCTTTTGGTCCATAACTAGGTCGGATGTGAAAAAAATTATATTAATGATAAGTAGATAAGAATTATAATAATGTAAATAATAATAAATAAAATAAATAAATGCATGTCTAGTGTATGCTTAATGATCTCTCCTACATTATTATGTCTCTAAGACAAGTCTCTTTGAAACAATGGGCTCATACTATCAAGCCAGAGGTACAAGCATGAGATATATGAAAACAATAAAATAAATGCATAAATTGTTTATAATTAATAGATAATTAATAAATAGATAAATGAATAATCACATAAAAATATTTAGAATTCAAATAATCAATTAGTCAATAAATTAAGTAACTAGATAAATAATCAAATTAATAATGAATTAATAATAAACAAATAAAGATCTAACTACATGAAGAATTTATAAATAAATAGATAAACAAATAAACTAAATCAATAACTGAATAACTAATTAAATAAGTACATAAAATAAATGTAATAAATAAGAACAAATCAATAAACAAATCAGTAAATGAATGAAATAGGTATGTAAGAAAAATTAATAAATTAATAATACTAAACAAATCATGTATACCTTGACATATATCAAAATTAACACGGAGCTTTTATTGGTACAACGTTTCATTTATTACAGTAACAAGTACCTTTACTTGATAAAGTTGTAATAAGCGAAACGTCCTTTCACTAAAGGCACCGTCCTCACTTCGTGTTGATCTCGATAGACCCGTCTGCAGCTGCTGATTTCATATAGAATATCACATCGGTGAATATAACAGTTTTCCTTTGCAGAGACTTGAATGTCAAGCAGTGGACACTATTACCACTTTTTGATCAACTCTTAAGTAGTTTGCTATATATTTTTTTTCTATTTCGTTCTTTTATCCATCTATATCAGTGGTTCTCAACTTTTTTTTTTTTTTTTTTTTTTTTTTTTTTTTTTTTTTTTTTTTTTTTTTTTTTTTTTTTTTTTGTGGGGCCATGCCTCACCTAATCACCTTTAAAATCATGATGCCCCCCCCCATCCATGTGGTGCTATACAATTATTATCATTTGAAAAATAAACCCCCCTTCAGCTGAAAAAAACATAAAACGAATAAATAAATAAATAAATATAATATAAAAATTTGAATAAAATAAAACTAAAAAAAATTGACCCAGACTTCCTCAGTTGCCCTCAATTGCCCCCATTAAAAATCATATTGCCCACCTTAAAAACCGAATTACAAAGGATTACAAAGGCGGAGCACGCCGACAGGAGACCTTTTGGTCCATATCTAGTTTGGATGCGAAAAAAAATCATAATAATAAAAAATTAATAAATAAAAAACATGATAATGTAAATAACAAATAAAATACATAAATAAATACATAGGTATAGTTAGATAATAAACAAATAGGCAAATAGCAAACAATAATGAATTGACACATAACAGATGCAAATCAAGACAAATGTTAACAAAACAAAAACAAATAATATGAAATAAATTATAACCATTACAGCATCTTGCTTAGGTGTTTATCTAAATGATTCTTAATTGTCCACCTGTGCATCTTGCTTAGGTGTTTATCTAAATGATTCTTAATTGTCCACCTGTGGGGCGTACGTCCCATGTTGAGAATCACTGATCTATGAATTTCCCTTTCCTGTTTCGTTAATTCATTAATTCAGTTATGCACAGTTTCGGGTATAAAGTGTGGAAACAAAACAATTTCTTGGTGAGCGTAAATATATGAAAACTGTTTCATCCATACAAAGTTTAGTAAATCATAAAAAACGAATATATCAGAATGTCACATAAATGAATGAATAAATGTTGAGACATTCTGAGAAGTTGACATAAGTGGGAGTAGGAAACACATGCGTCTTAGTCAGGAATAAACTCAGACTAAGACTCTTGGGTTTCCTACCCCCACCTACGAATAAATAAACGAATAGATAAATGAATAATAAATGAATGAATAAATAAATTAATATGTAAAAAAAAAATAGGGTTCCTGAAAATGCAAATCAGAATATATTCTTACGAACATTTGCAAAAATCAAAATTAATTTCTGACTCGTATACATTTGTTGTCAGGTGCTATGATAAGCATATCTCCTGCCGGTTTCGAAGAAAAAAATAAAATATTAAAAATGAGGAAAACATTTATTTCCATTCGACGAATGCCTTCCGCTTGATGTTTTCGCAAGTTCTCTGTGCCTCTGATTATACTGAACTTATCTAACGTTATCATAAATCTTGATGTTGGAAAAAGAAGAAATTATTATTACCTCTGTTTATTATTTGTCATTACCTATATATTTACCTTATAAATTTATCTATTTATTTACTTATTCATATATATATATATTTACTGTATCTGACCTAGTTATGGACCAAAAGGTCTTCTGTCGGCATGCCCTTCCTTTATAATTCTTTGTCTAGTTTCAAGTTCATTCTTGACCAGTTTCGCTCCAAGATATTTACAAACCGACTCCACGCTCCCATTATGAAGGACTCGCTGGTGGTCGGGCAGAAGCATACAACTCACCATCCTACTTCTAACGAAGTGGGAAGTGAGAAACCCAAGCCCAGTCAGTTGCGTTTTTTTTTTTTTTTTTTTTTTTTTTTTTTTTTTTTTTTTTTTTTTTTTTTTTTTTTTAAGGCTGATGTTTGGTGTCGCCTCCCCACCTGCCTGGCCAGGACTATCGGGAAATAACGCAAGAAGCACGCAGTGGGTCCTCCGGGAACCGAACTCACGACCACTTGCTCCTTAGTTCGACACGGTATCCACTGGACTACCGCAGGGTCTAAGGACACAATAAATTATAATCATTATTCTCCTGACTCGAAAAGCGACTTGACCGATCCCCGCCCGCTTTCACTTGCCCCGCTTTTAACCCAAACACGTCTTTTTATGGTTTTGTCTGACTTTTGTGCCACCGTTTCCTTTTTTTTTTTTTTTTTTTTTTTTTACTCGTCTCAGACTGCTTCTAATGATCACACCTGGCTGTGTTACACGTCATACAAATAAGCTACGAATGAAACAAAAAATAAAAGTCTAAGAAAACAAAACCAATGAGGAAAGAATAAGTAAAAAGCAACATTACCGTATTTCAGCCCCTTCTAGCGAACTGCTTTACAAACTAAATGTACAAAAAAACATTCTTCACAAACTTAACCACAATCTCCAACCACTCATTGTTTCACCTCCATAAAGTTCTAGAATAATAGATTTATTGAAATCATAACTTAAGAATCTAGTACACTAGCTTTATCGTACATCGTTCACAATTAGATATTTCTTGGTCTAGACTCTAGTACAAAGACCTGGGGAGGGGAGGGAAGGGGGAGGGGGAAGGGGAAGGGGGAGGGGCGAGGGAAAAAGGAGGAGGGAGGGGAGGGGAGGGGAGGGTGGAGGGGAGGGGAGAGTGGAGGGGAAGTTTTTTTTTTTCTTCTACTACTTTTTTCGAAATTTGGGAGTGAAATATGGTAGTTTGGTTTTCAACTTTGAGCAAGTCTCGTAGTACTTCGAGAGGAGTAGCAGTTCCCTCTCTCAGTTCCTCCTCCTCCTCTTCCTCCTCACCCCGTTTCATCCTTTTTCATACTTAATTCCTTTTCTCTTTCCATTCCTCTTCTTCCTCCCATTCCCCCATCCCCTTCCATCTCGATCTATTCTCTCCTCAATTCGTTTTCTTTTCCTCATCTACTTATGTCTTCCTTTTTCTTTTCTTACTTTTTTAATTTTTTCTTACATATTTCCTATTCATTTTCCGCCACCACCATTTCTTTTTGTTTCCTTCTCTTTCTACTCGTCTTCCTTCTTTCCCTCCCTTTCCTCCTCCTCCTTCTTCTCTTCCTCGTCCTCTTTTGCTTCCCTTGTCTTTCTTTCACAAGGCACTAGGGCAAGGGAACATCGGGCTGATGATTTTCTGATGCCCTGAAATCAATTCTCCATTGCAACTGCTTTGTGCCCACATGGCTGTGGAAATACATACGCTAGGGCCATCTGAGCATCTGCCATTTAGGAGGCTGGCAATGCTCGGGGTGGTGATAGCAGTGGTGATAGTGGTGGTTTTGGTGAAAGCGGTGGTGCTGGTGGGAATGGCAGAGGTGGAAGTGGTAGAGGTTGTTGTGGTGACAGTAGTGGTGGTGGGAATGGCAGGGGTGAGAGTGGTATGGGTATGGTGGTACGGGTTATGGTGGTGGTGATGGTGATGGTAGTGGTGGTGGTGATGGTAGTGGTGGTAATGGCAATAGTGACAGTGATGGTGATAGTGATTATGGCAGTCATGGTGGTGGTGTGGAAGTGATAATGGTGATGATCGCGATGTTGATGATGATGATGGTGATGCTGTCGATGTTGATAATAGTAATGGTGAAAGTGATGGTGTCAGTGGTGGTGGTAATGGTAGTGGTGGTGTCAGTGGTCGTGGTGGTGGTGGTGTCAGTGGTGGTGATGGTGTCAGTTGTGGTGGTGGTGGTGGTAGTGGAAGTGGTGGTGGTGTCAGTGGTGGTGATGGTGTCAGTTGTGGTGGTGGTGGTGGTGTCAGTGGTGGTGATGGTGTCAGTTGTGGTGGTGGTGGTGATGATGGTGTCAGTGGTGGTGCCGGTGATGATGGTGGTGCCGGTGGTGATGGTGTCAGTGGTGGTGGTGATGATGGTGGTGATGGTGGTGGTTGTGGTGGTGGTGATGGTGGTGGTGATGATGGTGGTGATGGTGGTGGTGGTGGTGGTGGTGGTGGTGGTGGTGGTGGTGGTGGTGGTGGTGGTGGTGGTGGTGGTGGTGGTGGTGGTGGTGGTGGTGTCAGTGGTGGTGGCGGTGGTGGTGTCAGTGGTGGTGATGGTGTCAGTGGCGGTGGTGGTGTCAGTGGTGGTGGTGATGGTGGTGGTGGTGTCAGTGGTGGTGGTGATGGTGGTGGTGGTGATGGTGGTGGTGGTGGCGGTGGTGGCGGCGGCGGCGGCGGCGGCGATGTCAGGATCAACACGAATGCGGAGGAACTCGGACAGTCCCACGATTTCGTTCAGGACACGAAAAGATCATTGGCCTATTTACATCTCTAATAAGCAAAGTGCCTTGCCTGCCTGCCTGCCTGTTTGCCTGCCTGTCTGCCGGGCTGTCTGCCTGCATTTCAAAATGAACAGAAATAAATGGATAGAGATAAAGTAAAGAACTCATTTTTTTTTTCAAAACAAATGAATATGTGTTTGTGTGCACGTACACATATTGCACATATACAGTACACATACCTACATATATATATATATATATATATATATATATATATATATATATATATATATATATATATATATATATATATATATACATTTATGCATGCACAAATATGAGTACATACACAAATATTTGTATCAACATATATACTGTGTGTGCGCGTGTATGTGTGATTCACCTTGGTCTTTGGACCACGTATTGGACTCGTGATCGACAGCTATTTCCCTCCCGGAAGAGAGCTCAGAGCTCGTATGATCGATCTATGGGTAATGCTATGACCTTACACACACACACACACCCAACTTCCCGCCCACGAGAGTCGGAGTAACGACTCGAAGCGCAGCGATATTGAAATAATTTCAGCCCTGGCCAGGATTTGAACCAGGTACCACCGGCACCACTGTACTGGCAGTCTAGTACTCTACCAACCACGCCACTGTGTGCATGTGTATGTGTGTGGTTGTGTGTGTGTGTGTGTGTGTGTGTGTGTGTGTGTGTGTATTCACTTGGTCTTTGGATCACGTGTTGGACTCGTGATCGACAGCTATTTCCCTCCTGGAAGAGAGCTCAGAGCTCGTAGGTCCGATCTATGGGTAATGCTATGACCTTGCACACACACACACCCCCAACTCCCCGCCCACGAGAGTTGGAGTAACACCCCTCAGCGCTGCGATACTGATATTATTTCAGCCCCGGGCGAGGATCGAACCCGGACCTCCGTAGTGGCAGGCCAGAGCTCTAACCACAGCGCCATGTGTGTGTCTGTGTGTGTGTGTGTGTGTGAGAGAGAGAAAGAGAGAGAGAGAACATAAGAACATAAGAAATAAAGGAGACTGCAAAAGACCATAAGGCCTACACTAGGCAGCTCCGTATCCATCACCACCTGTCATCCCCATCCATAAAGTTGTCTAATCGTTTTTTAAAACAACTGATGGTTTCAGCGCTTACTACATGGTTACTAAGTTTATTCCATTCATCGATCACCCTATTTGTAAACCAATTCTTGCCTATTTCCTTCTTAAATCTAAATTTGTCCAGTTTATACCCATTACTGCGAGTCCTACCCTGTTGTTTTATTATGATGACCTTGTTTGCATCACCCTTGTTATAGCCTTTGATCCACTTGAACACTTCTATTAGATCACCCCGCACTCTGCGTCTTTCCAGAGAGTGTAAGTTTAGGTGCCTAAGCCTCTCTTCGTAAGGCAAATTTCCGAGTCCTTGTATCATTTTGGTCATTCTTCTCTGTACTGATTCTAGTGAATTTATGTCCATTCTGTAGGACGGAGACCAAAACTGTACCGCATAGTCAAGGATGGGTCTAACTATCGCTAGATAGAGTTTAATAATTACCTCTGCACTTCTATTCGTTACCGTCCTAGCAATGAAGCCTAATGCCCTGTTTGCTTTATTTCTGGCGCTAATGCACTGCTTCCTGGTTTTAAGGTCCGGACTCACCAGAACTCCCAAGTCCCTCTCGCACTCAGATTTTTCTAAAAACGTGTTATCTAAGTTGTATCTATTTTTGGGGTTGTGTAGCCCTACGTTTAACACGCTACACTTAGAGATATTGAAGTTCATTTGCCATTTCACCGACCATGTTAACAGTTTATTAAGATCATCCTGCAGAATCTGGGCGTCTTCTCCTGACCTAATTAGGCGTCCTATTTTAGTGTCGTCCGCAAACTTACTAACATCACTATTTAACCCATCGTCTAAGTCGTTTATATACATAATGAACAACAAGGGACCCAAAACCGAGCCCTGGGGGACCCCGCTAGTAACATTGCCCCACCTAGATTTTATTCCATTTATGGTGACCCGCTGTTTTCTGTTACTAATCCAAGCTCTAATCCATTCTAACACTTTTCCTCCTATGCCATGGGCTTTGATTTTATTTAGTAGTCTCTGGTGTGGCACTTTATCGAACGCTTTGCTAAAGTCAAGGTAAATAACATCGTAATTTTCATTGTTGTCTGACGCCTTATATACCTTAGTGTAAAAGGATAGTAGATTAGTCACGCATGACTTACCTTTGGAGAAACCATGCTGTGAATCACGAATTAAATTATGCCCTTCATCCAACCGGGACAGACCAATCCGAGCCCGGGAGTTAACAGTTGGGTCTAGCCAGAGAGGAGCGGAGTATGAGTTAAGGTGGTTGTGGTCGGGGGTTGGAAGGTGGGATAGGGTGGAGTGACGCATCAAAGGAATGCTTGGACATCAGTGCATATGACCTCACGAAGACAATAACAACATATCACGCCTGGGAAATGCAAACGGTGCCTTGGGCGTATGACAGAGTGCTCGAGATCGAGTGTGGGTGTATGTTCAAATGGTGTACACAAGGCACGTGTACACCGGTGTGTACAAAGACAGTTTACATGGAGTTACATAGGCAAAAAGAACAGCAACAGACCTATTGTTTTATGATCACAGCCTTAGAAACTTGTTTTATTTGGTGCCACATATTCATGTTAATTTTATCTAATTTTTATTTAATACTGTAAAGAGTATTGCTTTGTATTTGGGACCGAGAGTGTGAACTTTTCCCAGGTATACCACATTGACAATTTATATTTCAGTTCACGATTTTGTATCCATTATACCCCCTGAAAACGATTCCTGAACAGGAATCGAATCGTCTGGCAAACAATCACTTGATTTGGGTCTGGTAATTACACTTTTCCCATATGGATCCCACTCCAGATCTTCACGTATACACTCAGACACACACACACACACACACACACACACACACACACACACATATATATATATATATATATATATATATACATATAAATATATATATATATGTATATATATACATATATATATACATATATATATGTATATATATATATATATATATACATATATACATATACATATATATATATATATATATATATATATATATATATATATATATATATATATATATATGAAGCTCGCTGGCTGAGCGGGTTCGGATGTCGTTACTTGCTGCGAAGGTCAAGGTGAGGGAGGTTCGAATCCTACCACCAACGAAGTTGAACCAAGGGAATGGTTCATTAAATTCCATGCTACAAAGCCCTCTGTGAGGGGTACCGTCCTAGCCTCCCGATAGGGGGGATGTGTCACGTTAAAACATATCAACATATATATATATATATATATATATATATATATATATATATATATATATATTACACCTCTTAGGCTCAGGGTCTGGTCTCAAGATGAACAGATTCACGTGTTCTCCAGAACAGAAACCACGCCACCGAACTGAATGTGTAAGCAAGGTCAACTTTTTAATTAAGAGTTAGAGGTGAACAAAAACAAATTTAACCATCTCAATAAGGGTGATTGATCACTCTTGTGTCTATCAGGTAGTCATCAGCTAAAAGCCATCTTTCTTTACCGAGCGCACGTTCTCCCATGCATGTTTTAGCAATATTTTGATTTTCCTTTTTTTCGAATTTCAATATTAAACCATTCACTACGCTGGTGACGTAATCGGAAACGTGTTGATCTCGCATTCGTTTAATTGTAGGTTCGAATCCCGCACTCCTCTCAGATTCCCCAGCAGTGACTTACCTGCCCCAGCAGTCCCCTAAGATTAGGGCAAAGCTGACGGCTTCGGCCGCAGCTACCTATCGCCTCTTGGAGTAAGCTCCTCACTCTTTACTACCGTTCTCTACATCTGTTATTCTATCTCCAATTTACTGAGTTCTAATTTCAATAAGATTTTTATATATAAAGTTGGTAACTATTCTAATCTTTAATCGGGTGGCACTTCATATGCATTTGTCATGGCATTGTACGAGATATTTTCTTTCTTCTAGAAAAGGACTTCCCTGAGTTGAATAAAATCGCCTTGCGGTGACAAGAATCAATCCCGGGGCCGCTAAATACACATGATGCATTAATCGAGATGTAGGGTCACAGTTTAGATGATGAAAACCATTTATGTTCACTCATATATATAGTACATACACACACACACATAAATATATATATACTGTATATATATATATATATAATATACATATATATATATATATATACATATATATATAATATACATATATATATGTATATGTATATATATATATATACATATCTGTGTGTGTGTGTGTGTGTGTGTGTGTGTGTGTGTGTGTGTGTGTGTGTGTGTGTGTGTGTGTGTGTGTGTGTGTGTGTGTGTGTGTGTGTGTGTGTGTGTGTGTGTGTGTGCGTATACATGCACAAATACATTAAAAATAAAATAAATTAATAAATAAACATACTCTTTGCTTTACGTACATGGACAAATATAGACATTATTTATTCAAACACATACACACACTTATATATACATTTACAAAAGTGCGTTTATGTGTGTGTGTGTGTGTGTGTGTGTGTGTGTGTGTGTGTGTGTGTGTGTGTGTGTGTGTGTGTGTGTGTGTGTGTGTGTGTGTGTGTGTGTGTGTGTGTGTGTGTGTGTGCGTGTGTGTGTGTGTGTGTGTGTGTGTGTGTGTGTGTGTGTGTGTGTGTGTGTGTGTGTGTGTGTGTGTGTGTGTGTGCGTGTGTGTGTGTGTGTGTGTGTGTGTGTGTGTGTGTGTGTGTGTGTGTGTGTGTGTGTGTGTGTGTGTGTGTGTGTGTGTGTGTGTGTGTGTGTGTGTGTGTGTGTGTGTGTGTGTGTGTGTGTGTGTGTGTGTGTGTGTGCTCGTGTTCGTATGTGCATGTGTGCGTGCGTGTACACTGTATATTTACTTGCAACAAAATAGCAGATCTATAATTCTGATCTATCACGAGTTGCCATTTGCATTCATCACAGCCAGGTGATTACCATGCCCGCCATATTACTATTCCCAGTGGCATTGTATCACTGTAAATAAATTGTTATTTGAAATTTACCACCGCCATTTCCTGGAGTGATGGATCAGTATCAAATGCCTTCCTGCTATCTTTGCGTCACCTTTCTTTGCAAAAAAAATCTTTATGCTTACACTAGATGTAATATATTCCAGATGAACAATACAATCTTTTTGTTAAGTTACATGCACCCCATCCTTCAAAAATGATATTTTTATTCTAAGAAGGGTAATATCTTATCATCTCGTGAATCTTCTCCAATATTAAATGGACAGAACATAGCTAAGCATTCCCTGCAGCTTTCGAAATGTAATTAGATCGTGCAATGACAGTTCATCGATCGTGCAAATCAGTCAAAAGTAGAGCGCGTTATCATCTCCAGGGAGAAATTATAGCCAAGCACAATGACAAGCACGCATGCATGTACACACACGCTCACGCACTCGCACACAGGTGTGGTACGTGTACACACGGGCACATGTGCACGCACACAATCATACGCACACGCAAACACGTAGACACACACACACACACGATGGAGGACTGGTAGCGTCCGCAATCGTGGCTACAGCGGTCTGTGTTCAAATCCCGCCCAGGGCTGAAATCATTTCAATATCGCTGCGCCACGAGTCGTTACTCCAACTCTCGTGGGCGAGGAGTTGTGTGTGTGTGTGTCAGTTCACAGCGTTATCCCGGAAGGGAAATAGCTGTCGATCATGAGTTCAAGACGTGATCCAAGATCATGGTGAATCATACACACACACACACACACACACACACACACACACACACACACACACATACAGACACATACTTGTGTGTTAGCGGTAAAACGGAGAAGGCATAAAGCCTATCGCTGGGAAATTAAATACGCGACTAAGTCGGTATAGTGTGTACTCAAGCAATAAGCGGTCCCGATCTAGGATAGGGAATAGGTTTTAATAGTGTACTTAGATGGTACATGAGAAAGGGAAAATGATACAAGATATCTACTAAACTCAATCAGTTAAAAACTATGGCAACCGCAGATAGAAATGGGTTGATTTACATCAGTGGAGCCGAACAGGATAGTGATTATAGAACCAACAGGAAAAAAAATGGGAATTATGAGGAAAATCTTATGAAAAAAAGTAGTGGAGGACATGATGAAGATTAGGAATGATATGAAAGCACTCATAAAACAAATGTTTGATCCAACAGCAAAATAGATTATATGAAATGTAAATTGAGTGATATGATATCACTGGAAGCAAATCAAACAGAACTTCAGGAGTTAAAGGGTGAATAAAACATATTAAAAGAAGGTAAAAATAAGTTAAAGGACAGTTTGAAACAAAATGATATGGCTATGGGAAATTAAGAAAAGATTAGAGATTTCAAACAAGGACTGAAAGGTTGGGTAAATTACAAGGGGAACAAGTACGTTTGCAACAACAACAACAACAAAAGAAATATGTGGAGAAAATGATGAAGGTACTGATAAGTAGAAAAAACATGATAAGAGAAGTGGAAAACATACATAGATTTATTAATGGTAGGATCGCAAGAAAATAGTACAAACAATAATGTTAAATGAGGAAGGGATGCATGAAGAAATAGAAGTTTTTAGGTTAGGAAAACATGTACAAGTAGGTGCAAGACCAACAAAAGTAGAATCTAAAACACAAAGCACTGCGAATGATTTTGTAGCGGCGGGGTGGGGGTGCCACGGAGATAAAGAAAGAAGGTTAGTGAGTTCTTGTCCTTTTATTTGGATGGGTTAGAACTGAACTGATTTACATGTGGCCGAAGCCGTATATATACACTGCGTGGGCAAGCGCCCGTGGTCCGTTATTATCCCCAATTACAATGGAACGGGACAACGCTGGTCACACTGTCACACTGACCAGGCAGA
>NC_134793.1:42825049-42840049 GCF_046742065.1 Oratosquilla oratoria
AAGAGTGGACCAACACGCGCCCCGCTCTGATTGGTTCCAAAGCAGGTCGGTTAATTAAATTGGTACAACAGGCCTTTCCTCCTCTTCCCCCCCCACCTTCTCTCTCTCTCTCTCTCTCTCTCTCTCTCTCTCTCTCTCTCTCTCTCTCTCTCTCTCTCTCTCTCTCTCTCTCTCTCTCTCTCTCTCTCTCTCACTCCAACAACTCATATGCTTATGTTAAATCTGTGTAATGTGAACAGTACATACAGATTGACGTGTAACATGTCTTATTACAAGAAAACAATTATTCTTTTATGTATGCTCTGGATAATTGCTACACCTCAGAGTAGTAACTGTGTGTATATATATATATATATATATATATATATATATATATACATTGTGTATATGTGCGCGCGTATGCATGTGTGTATTTCTACTCTTTCAATCTGCTTAAGCACATTAGTATGAAGGGTCTGCAAAAAAAAAATCAATACCATAGCCCAACTTCAGACAGAATAGACTCTGTAAAGCACGGTACAGTTATAAAAGTCTTGAAATCACATTTACTGAGCAATTACACAAATGTGTTATTCTTTATCTCGATATATATACGAGAAACATCATTTATTCATCCATTCAATCATAAAAAAAATAGACTCATAAGTGAGCTTGAATTTCATGTGAACTAATTTCGTAATGATATCTGATATAGAGTGTTCAAAGGAGCGCCATCCTTTCATAACAAGATTATCTAAAGCGTCTTTCCCCCTCCTCTGTGCAACCACCTTTCGCAAGAGTCGATCAATACGTTCTGTCGTCGTTTTCTTCGTCTTAATCTTATTTTTCTTTTTCTTCTTCTTCTTCTCTTTCTTCTTTTTCCTCTTCTCCTCCTCCCCCTCATTCTCCTTCTTCCTCTCTGTCATCATCATCATCTTTATCTTCTTCTTCCTTTTCTTTATTTTTTTTTTTCTTCTTCCATGGGGGGCTCTGGAAGTCTCCCACCCCAGACACATTTCCAGCTAAGACATGGACTCTTTCAAAAGGGGAAATCTCAAGATGACACTTCCTCGTCATCAGCACTTGAGTTCAATTTATGCGCCTCTTAGGTCTCTTCTTCCCGAAGAGGTTTTCCGCGTGCATTTCATTATCATACTTGTTCGTGACCTCCCTGCAGTTAAGAGAAAAAAATAGATAAAGAAATAGACAAATAATAGTAAAGCTGACCATGTCATCGTCAATCTGATATTGTCAGCCATAACGAGAGGAGCCAAACCAGGACCAAGAGACAGCTGTCAGCGAGCCAAGCATCAGCAATAGTCAGCGCGTGGTACATTCTACAAAATTAATCTTACCTACACCTACCCGATGGAGGGGGGGGAGGGGCACTGTAGGCAATGAAGTTAAAACCCTCCCCATGAACTTCATGGATCACCTGAAGAATGATCACCCCAGAACTCCCACATAATCGTCACCCCACGAGATCCCACCTGAAGAATTGTCACCCCAGTACGTCGAATATCAACATTGGAATAAAGATTAGGTTAAGTTAGGTTAAATTAGGTTGAATGAGTTTATTTGGTTATATATTAATTTATTCTGTCTAGCACTTGATGATTCTGTCACGCTCAATGACGTTACCATCATGAAGGGATGCGTGGTGAGACGTAAACAATTTAGCGGTGACCTTGTTTGAGCTACGGTGAACAAACAATATAGTTAAGAAATTTTTACAACAGGGTTATGTGACCATGGGTCGATGAGAACTAGACAAGCCCGGTAACATCTACTCCCAGGACTCGATGAAGGTGGTCTTCCCGTGCTTGTTGGGGCATTGCCACCACAGGTTGGGACACATTTGAGGCGCCGAGAATCGAAAGGGGTAAATGCCACACCTCCTGGGTACTGAAATATGGTTCTTAGAGCGTCTGATGCTAAGAGGCAAAATGGCTTACGCATGAGGCCAGCATTTTTCTTTTTCTTTACGTGTTGCCTCGTTTTATTTGTTTTGTTTTATTTTATTTTATTCTATTTTATTTTATCTTATTTTTTTCTGAAGTAACATATGAATGTTGGGTGGTTTTTGGTGGAAGTTGGCTACCCCCAATTCTAAAGAAGTTTTTTGGTATATAGATAGAATAGAACAGAATAGAATATCTTTTTTGTATCTACCAAACAGGTTATTTTGCTATGGTTATAGTCTGAAAGCCCATCCACATGTTAACCGTGATGTGTTGTACTTCGCAGCAATAGGAACAACAACAACATTGACAACAGCTGCATCATCAACAAAAATAACAACATCCAACATCAACAACAACAACAACAACCGTACGTGTACAGGCTTAGGCATTTTAACTTACTCTCTACAAAGACGCAGATTGCGGGGTGATCTAAAAGAGGCGTTCAAGTAGATCAAAGGTTTTACCAAGGACGACGCAAACAAGGTCATCATATAAAGACAACATGACAGGACACGCAGTAACGTATTTAAATTGGACAAATTTAGCTTTAAGAAAGAATTAGGCAAGAACTGGTTTACCAATAGAGCGGTAAACAAATGGAATAGACTTAATAACCATGTGGTGAGCATTGAAACTATCGGTTGTTTTAAGAAAAGGTTAGACAACTTTATGGATGGGAATGGCAGGTGGTAATGGACATGGGACTTCCTACTGTAGGCCATATGGTCTCTTGCAGCTTCCTTCATTCTTGTTTTCTTATACAACAACAACAACAACAACATAGCCCACTATTTTCTTCGTCCAAGAGACAGTTGAAACGTTTCCAAGCAACTTGACCATAGATTAAGACGAACTTTTGTCACGGGGCTGGGGGTGGGAGGAAGGGGGGGGGGCTAGTTTGGGGGGTGGAGTAAGGGGGTGCATTAATCATTCCCATCCACCAGGAGAAATGGCTTATTTTTCCCATTGCATCTCTCTCCACCTTCAAAGAGAGAGAGAGAGAGGGGGGGGGGAGGGACGCGTCTTATTCTCTCGATTTTTTTTTTTTTTTTTTTTTTTTTTTTTTTTTTTTTTTTTTTTTTTAAGTCTTCCAGGCATCGTGGTTCTTCAGCAGTTTCGCCCCTAGCGTTTGAAATTTGATAAAACTATGATAAAATTATTATTGTGAAAGCAACATTCGGTGACCTCCAACTAAGATGAGGAATACATGAAAAACAACTTTCGTTGTTGGGCACTAAATAAACTTCCAAATACAATCATTCCAGAATAATGAAATGTATTTTTGTATCCAAGACAGTATCAAATCAACAACAAAGAAAAACCTATTTGCACCCTGGTAATGCATTATAGTAATAGACGCTACAACCTTCGACCAGCAATAGCTATTTTAGAGCAGTTTAATCCTGAACTGTTCTACAACGAGTCACGTACATACTGTTTATAAAAGTAAAAATCTACCTCTACAACGTTCTAATCTATCAATTCATAGCCATCGATATGATGTAACCTTCAACTCGACCTCTCTGCACGCTGAGATTATCTATCTATAATACCTCCTTGTGGATGCAAGGATCCTTCATCAGCAAGAAGCTCAGATGTGAGGGAGACAAATTGGTGTTGGATAGGAGTGGGATGGGTGGATGTGAGTACATGCCTTAGTTGGTTACCTCCCTTGTAAGAGAGAAGAAGCCTTTCCAGAGGTTTCATATATGACTGTATACGGGCATCTGCAACCTTTTTTAAGGCGAAGACTCTGAAATCTTGTGACCTTCAAATTGTTATTTCTAAGTGACACAAAGTCAAATTATGCATTTCCATTATTGTAACGGACTCTAAAGTAACTTAGTAAAAAAAAAAAAAAAAGAAAATTATTGTAATTTTTTGTGACCCTAGCTTTTACTGAAAGCTTCACGTTAACCAAGTCTATTTTTTTTTTATTTAATGTTACAAAAACAGCAAACAAACAAGCAAACAAAAACATCTCACGACTAGACCCGCGCGAGTGAAGTAATGAACTACTTTAACGATTGTACCGACTGTCATCACACTGTTAACTAAATGGGATTAAGTCAGTGAATATGCATGTTAATGAATAATGCATTAAAAAGGTGAGGAGCCTACGCTATGAGGCGCTGAGCAGCTACGACCGAAGCCGTCACCTTCGCCCAATGTTGAGGCAGGTAACAGTCTCTGCTGGGAATCGGAGTGCAGGATTCGAACTTACAATTAAGCGAATGCGAGACGAGCACGCTACCGATTACGCTACCAACGCACCTGGAATAAAGAGTGTCTACCTCCGCAAATGTACTCTGTACTCTTGTACATAGTACACTCGTGAGGTGTTCTTATACACTTAAAACCTCAAGTTCGATTCTACACTTGCAAATCACCAAGAAGAAACTAAAAGACAAGACAAAACAAGACAGAGGATATGGCAGGACAACACAAGAGAAGATTACACAAGACAAGATGAGAAGGGACAAGACGAGACAAAATATGACAAGATACGATAAGACAAAATGAAATATCATCATAAGATAGAAATAAAAAAATAAATAAAAACAGACGAGGAGAATAAAATAAAATTAAAACCTATCAAAATAAAATGAAATAACATTACAACCTATATTTACTTAACGAGCCCACTAACTGTTTGAGCCTCATCTCTTGTTTGTGATCGAAACCAATTGCTTTCGATCGCCAGGTATTTATCGTTAGCATGCTATTTGCTTTTGCTACTGCGTTTGAGCAGAAACGACTTCGATTATACGATCTTCTTTTTTTTCTTCAAATTTCCAAATGTCAAATTACTCTGACGTCATAGAGCGAGAAACTGAATGACGAACTAATAGAAATTGAAACCTATACGAATGTTAGACACGTTGTTGAGATGTTCTTACGGAAGTCTAGAATATAGTTACCGAAGTCGTTTCTACCCAACCGAAGTAGCAAGTAGCATGCTCGCCTAATGTGCCGCTACCTTAACACGCAGCCGTTTTGTTCAACAGTAGACGAAACATTATGGAACGAGTTGTGCAAGTTGGACGAAACATTATGGAACGAGTTGTGCAAGTTGGGCCATCTGTATACCTTCAGCTGAAGCGCTGTTTTCATTGACGCATTTCATATCAAAGTTTCGAGGTTGGCGATTCGAGCAAGGAACCCACTCTCACAGTAATTATAATAATGATAACAGTAATTATAATAATGATTCGGTTTAACGCCGTGAACTCCCCCTATCAGGAGGCTAGGACGGTGCCCCTTTCAGAGGACTTTGTAGGGTGGAATTTAGATGAACCATGACTTTGGTCCAACTCGCTGGCGGCATGGATCCAATTACCGTCACCTCAACCTCCGCCACAAGTAGAGACGCTCCAACCCGTTCGGCCAGTGAGCATCCAATATTAGTAGTGATAATACTTGCATACACGTAGACCAGCGACTTTTTCCCCCTTACAAGGGAGGTAGCCAAAAAACAAAGGCATAAAAACCACTCCCACCCATTCCATCCCCACATACTCCACTCCCATTCAACACCCTGCCTCCCTCTTTTCTTGGCTCTTCCGCATCTCGCCCACTGGCCTGGGTATGCAATGTAGCAAGATAGGACACATCCATAGCAAGGCCGCTTCATTTAATCGGCGACCCCCCCTCTCCTTCTCCTCATAAAAAAAAGAGAAGACGGGAAGAAATCCCTTCGGGCTGCGTCATATTATCATTTACACATACTCCCTCACCCCCAATCCCCCACCTACTCCCTTCCAGGCACCACAGCATCATCCATACACAACCATTCTCCATTCACACTTATCTTCTGTCTTCTCCCTTCCTTCCTCAACAGACACCCCCCTCTTTCCCAATGCCCATTTTTCACCCATCCATCCATCTCATCCTTGGTCGCCCCCTCATGTTCACTTCTTCCACCTCTGCCTTCCACACTTTTTTACTAATCCTTCTTCACTCATTTTTTTTCCATGTTTCTAAACCATCCCAATATTCTTTCATCAACCCTATCTATCAACTCCCTTGTATAATTATGATAGAAATCGTTGTATGATATGTTAATGTTTTCGCAGTTCACTGGCCCTTTACAAATGTTGATTCTGTCTACCATGGTTGTCTGTCTGTGTTTGTCTACTTGTGTCTGTCTGTTTGCCTGGGTTTGGCTGTCTGATTCTCGGTTTGTCTGTCTACGTATGTCTGTATGCTTGTTTCGCTCACTTTGTGTCTGTCTACTTGTGTCGGTCTTCTTGTATATGTTTGTCTGTCTGTCTCATACACACACACATACACACATATACACACACACGCACGCACACACACACACACACACACACACACATACACACACACATATAAACACACAAACACACACATATACGCACACACATATACACACACATATGCACACACACATTAATGATACAACATATGTACATAAACGCGTGCCTAAGAGGGTTTAAAAACATGAAAGAATGTAGACCAAATCAACACCAGGTACTGAAGTGGAGGAAGCCTTCCAGCACTCCCCTGTCGAGGGCGACGTACCTGGAAGGTGAAGAGTTGTTGGCGGGGAAAGAGGCTTCCAGAGCCTCCTACCGGAAGGAATGGAGGAATGAACATACGGAGAGTCCCTTTCAAAAGCATTATTTTTTTTTCTCTTTTATTTCAAAAGCAGAGAGCAATCCTTTTGTTGCCTCGGAACGCTCTTTGATCCGTCTCTCCTTTGGTTTACATGCCTCATCGTTGCTTTCCAGCGCATTCAAGCAATTCGCACTTCCCATCTCTCTATCTCTTTCTCTCTCTCTCTCCCCTTCTCTCTCTCTCTCTCTCTCTCTCTCTCTCTCTCTCTCTCTCTCTCTCTCTCTCTCTCTCTCTCTGTGGGGGGGAGGGGTCTTCCCGTCTGTCTCTGTCTGCTTGTGTCCTTGTAACCCTGTCTTTCTATCATGGCTACTTGTCCGCCTGTCTCTCTGTCTATCTATGTGTCCCTCACTTTCTGCTTCTGCTTCCTGTCCCCATGACAAGATACGACACCCCTCATGGCCTCGGCCTGCCAGGGACCGACAGGACCTGTCCAAGAACCCCGTCACTGGAAGAGAACGGAGAACTAAGGGCCAACAACGGCCTTCCAGAACCTCAGAAAGGTTTTATCCCTTTCCAGCTCAAATACTTCTTCCAAGCTCCGAACACTAACAACAGCCTTACAGAAGCTCTGGAATTTTTCTTCCCTTTCCAGCACAAATACTTTTTTCAGGCTCCGAACGCTAACAGCGGCCTTCCAGAACCTCTGGAAAGTCTCTTCCCTTTCCAACACAAATACTTCTTCCAGGCTCCGAATGCCCTAATGTCTTATCCCATTCCAGCACGAATATTTCTTGCAGGCTCCGTATACTAACAATAGCTTTCTAGAAACTCTGGAAGGTCTCACCTTTTTTCCAGCACAAATACTTCTTCCAGGCTCCGTTTGCTAGCAATGACCATACAAAATTTCTGGAAGATATCTTCCCTTTCCAGCACAAATACTTCCTCCTAGCGTTAAGCCGTGCCCAAACACCGGCCTTCCAGAACCTCTGGAAGGTCTCATCCCTTTCCAGCACAAATATTTCTTCCAGGCGTTAATCCGTACGTTAACAACTTCTACAACCTTTGGCGGGCCTCACCCCTTTCCAGCACACATATTCCTTCCAGGCGTTAATCCGTCTATTAACATGGCCTTCCAGAACCTGTGGTGTGTCTCACCCCTTTCCAGCATAAGTAATTCTTCTAGGCTCCGTGCGCTCGTCCCTTCCCTCTTCTGAGAAGAGGTTCTGGAACTCTCCTTCTCTTGGTGTCTTTCCTTTTTTTCTTCTAGTTTTAGCCTTTTCTTAAAGAATCTCAGACTCTTGTTCTATCTTGATCTTTTATTCTTTGTTGTTTCTTTTTCTCTTCATTCTCTTCGGAGTGATGGTATGTAAATTTTTGTTTTATATAATTTTGCATCCACTTCATATATATTCCAGTTGTTAATGGCTTCCAAGGAGCTCTGGAAGGTGTTTATCTTTAAGTCGGTACTTCACGACTAGCTAAAGCAACTCAAAAGATGACCGCTGCTGTAGTACGTATAAGTGAAGCAAAATATATTTTTTTGTCATCCTCACTCATTGTGTTACGTACAAATTAAATCATGTTAAGCAACATTAATTGCGAATGTTAACAAATGATGATGGTAATGAAGGAATGTGAAAGCGATTGCTTTCTTGAATTGCCTTCCTCCCCTCTTTCCTTCCATCCTTCTTCCTTTCCTTCTTCCCCTCCTTCTTTTCTCCCCTCTGTCTTTCACTTGTCTTACTACTATATCTTTTTTTTATCTTTATTTTATCGTATATTTTATCTTTATTTTAGCGTGTCGACATCACCGTTGTCGATCTCTCTCCTGCCTCCTTCTCCCTCCTCCCAGTTTCTCTTCCTCCTCTGTTAACTATCAGATCCTCTCAACTGTTATTGACAGAAAATCCCACCGAAGACACGAAAAAGGCGATATTTGTACAACATGTTGTTCAGACGTTATTTTAAGTGTGTTCCAATACTTCGCAATGTAATGCCTGCGATCACCTTTATGGGAACTGGCTTGTTATTCACCGAACGAATTGCTCCATGGGAAAAATTTTGGGACAAAATTTTGCCCCACGCTGTAACCAAAATAGAAAAGGAAAAGGAAATAGGCATGAATTGGTTTACCAAAAGGGTGGTTAGCTAATGGGATAGACTTAATTACCATGAACCATGTAGTTAGTGAGCGCTGAAACAATTGGTTGTTTTAAGAGAAGTTGAGATAGCTTTATGGATAGGAATCACAGGTAATAAGGGACATGGAACTGCCTAGTGTAGGCCTTATGGTCTCTTGTAGTCTCCTTCATTCTTTTGTTCTTATGTTGGTGCACAAACCTTTGTTCTCCTCCCTGACAATTACTAGATGTATGCAAACGTATAAGTTAAGGATAGAAAGAAAGAACAGAGGAGAGAGTATGATAGATTTTTATATATTTACCATTTCACATACATTCACCCTTCCGTAGTATCTCTGAAAAAGGATGTATACACCCGAAACGTTAAATAGCATAAGAACTTATCAATAAAAAAATAGACGAGAGTTTAATCGACGTTTTATATATTTACTGTTTCGGATATGCACACCTTTTAGAACATAAAAACATAAGAATGGATGAGACTTCAAGAGACCATAAGGCCTACACTTGGGAGTTCTGTCCCTTACGATCTGTTATTCCCATCCATACAGTTGTCTAATTTTATATTAAGACAACTAATTGTTTCAGGGCTCACTACATTGTTACTAAGTCTATTCCATTCATTAGCCATTCTTTTGGTAAACTAGGTCTTGCCTATTTCCTTCTTAAACCTAAATTTGTTTTCCTGTGTAGCATCTATGAAGAAGGTTGTGTACCCCCAAAACGTTATATATTATAGAAAATTATCAAACGCATCTCCTTTATTCTTTCCTTCTACAATACCTCTGTTTGAGGCCGATGTCACACTCTCCGGCGCTGCCGTTGCGGCTTGTTGTTGGTGAAGGCAAAGTCTCCCTTATGAGTCATTAGACTCGAAAGGTTATGATAGCATTTTAACCAGAAGGAGATGGCGGTAATGGCGGTCGTCGTTATATAAAGTTCCCACTACCTTCAGGTGATTTTATTAAGCTAATTGAACTTGTCCACAATCTGACCGCATCCGACGCCGCCGTGTAGTGTGACACTGGCACTGGACTTGTCAATATGGACTACTCTCGTGTACAAATATACTAATTCCTGGAAATAGTGTTACACACTCATAGTGCGGCATCTTCCTATCACCTCCAACGACTTTGACTGTTTAATTTTCATTTGACGGGTAGTTATCCTCAGTTAGATGAAATTACCCAGCGAGTTATAAAACACTCATGTTTGTATAAGGGTTCATGATTTTGTCCCATTTTTTTTTTTTTTTTTTTTTCGTTGAGATTGGGGGGAAAAGGCTGGAAAACCATGCAAGTCTGGTGCACATTCGAAAGTTAAAGTGTTATCACACTGGGCTCTTTTCCCTTCGACTATTGGTGCATATTTACAGCCCACAGCTTTCGGGAAGAAATCTGATATGCTGGAAGATTGAAGGAAAAATAGCCAGGTCTGATAACCCCTTTACCTGGTCGTTTTTCACATGAGGAGTAAGAGGGAGGAGGGGAGGGAGATTCGGAGAGAGGGAAAACGAGAGAGGGCGAACGAGCAAAAGAGAGGGGGGTGTAACCTGACAGGGAGAGAAAGAGAATGGAATGGAAAGAGTGAGTAAGGGAAAGAGGGAGGGAAAGACAGAGAGGAAGAGAGAGCGAGAGGGAGAGAGAGGGGGGAGAGAGGGGAGAGAGATAGAGAGGGGGAGAGATGAAGGAGGGGAGGGAGGGAGGGAGGGAGGGAGGGAGGGAGGGAGAGAGAGTGAGAGAGAGAGAGAGAGAGAGAGAGAGAGAGAGAGAGAGAGAGAGAGAGAGAGAGAGAGAGAGAGAGAGAGAGGGTGGAGAAAGAGAGAGAGAAAGAGAGAATGAGAGAGAGTGTGCATGCAGCCTTAAGACGAGGTCTGGGACGTCCAAGAATGGGGTATTGTTTTCTGCCTGAAAGGTAATTAAACACAATTACCCGAGTTTGCATTTTAATGACTGAGATGCAAGAGTCCAATGGAATCTCCGTCACGAAGGAAATGACCCAGGAAGCTCAACGTAAGCTTAAGCTCCTTCGTTCTTAACGAAAATGTTATTCTTACTTTTTTTTTTTTCCATTTTGGATATTATTTCGATTTCGATTTCGCATTTATGCTGAACGAGGTGGTGAAAGAACTCTCCTTGAAAATGTCGACCCATTTTCGACTCTGTTTTTTTTTTTTTTTTTCGTATGTAGGTTTAATAGGATGGTGGCCAAACATGTAGGTAAGTGTTGGGTGGCAAAAGGCAAGAATTGATTTACCAATCGAGTGGTCAACGAATGGAATAGACTTAGTAACTATATAGTGAGCGCTAAAACTATCGATTATTTTAAGAAAAGTTTGGACAATTTTATGCACGGGGATAACATGTGGTAATGAACATGGAACTACCTAGTGTAGGCCTTATGGTCTCTTACAGTCTCCTACCATGAACCGTCTAAGGTTAAGTCCTGCGAGGCTTTTTTTTTTTTTTTTTGTAGTATATCTTTACCTAATCCTTTTCATGTTTCATTAATCGTCATTTCCATTTTATATATATCACCTTTAATTCTTCCTTTATTACGTTTTTTATCATAATGTGGCGGCACACTAAGCATTTCTCGCTAGCATGCTATTTGCTTTTGCTACTTCGTTTGAGTAGAAACGACTTCGGTTGCAATATTCTAGACTTCCGTAAGAACATCTCAACAATGTGTCTAACATTCCTGAGTTTAAATTCTCTCAGTTCGTCGTTCAGCGTCTCACGATATGACGCAAGATTATTTGACATTTGGAAATTTGAAGAAAAAAAATCGTAACCAAAATAATTTCTACTCGAACGAAGTTGCAAAAGCGAGTAGCATGCTAGCAAGAAATGTCTAATGTACAACCACCTTTAGTGTGACAATCTTGATAGTCCTTGCAGATTCTCCTATGTACACTTTGGTCAGTTTCAATATGCTGCAATAATGAGTTGGTTTCGTAGATTTTGTTAATTTAAGTTTGAGGAAAGTATTTCATAAATGCACTTCAAAATATAAAAAAATACAGTTTCCTGATATTATTATTATTATTATTATCATTATTATTATTATTATTATTATTATTATTATTATTATTATTATTATTATTATTATTATTATTATTATTATTATTATTATTATTATTATTATTATTATTATTATTATTATTATTATTATTATTATTATTATTATTATTATTATTATTATCATTATTATTATTATTATTATTAATATTATTATTATTATTATTATTATTATTATTATTATTATTATTATTATTATTATTATTATTATTATTATTATTATTATTATTATTATTAACTCTGCCATGGGGAATGACATCTAAATCCCATGCCGGTCCCAAGCCCGGATAAAAGAGGAGGGTTGTCATGACAGGCCTAGCTAGCCGATGACGTAAAAAGACCCATTTGCTCGAGAAACTCAAGGGACAGCCTCGGAACCAGGACGGACCAATCAAAGACGAAATAGGAAACGTTTATGGACCAGAGCTCGAACTATGCCAAAAATAATATGTGCAACTTTAAACATTGCCACATACAAGGACAAAGAAGAAGAAATCATTGAAATGATGCTGAGTAGAAAAATAGACTTATTTGGTATGGCGGAGAGAAGACAGTTTGGAAAGGAAGGAGGAAAAGATTCAGGTGGTGGATTTGTTTTGATGCATAGTGGAGTTGAAACAGGAAGAAGAAAACATGGAATAGCAATTATAATAGGACCAACATTCTCACCATATATTCAAAACGTAAAATTGATAAATGAGAGACTTATGTACTGTGTACTGAACATCAAAGGTAAAAGATACTTTATATATCAGGTGTATGCACCTCAACAAGGACACACCCATGATGAAAAAAGGGAGTTTTAAGAGATGCTGGAGGATAACATTAATATGAACCCAGATAATGTCACTATAATCATAGGTGATTTTAATGCTAGGGTTGGACAGGACAGAAGAGGTATACAGGACATCATTGGATCCTTTGGATAAGAAGTGAAAAACGGAGAAGGGGAAAATCTGATAGATTTATGCATGAGAAATAACATGAAAATTATGAACGGCTTTTTTAAACATAAAGATGAACATAGGTATACAAGATACAGATGGAATCAGTTAACCGATCAGTTTGACCAAAGGTTCATTATTGACTACACGCTGACATCTGATAAAAGATTATTCAACAACGTGAAAGTTCTACCAGGTGATTCGCTAAATTCAGATCACAGACCTCTAATTGGAGATTTAAATATTAAGAAGATAAAGCAAAGACAAATACAAAAGAGAAAAGTCATCAAAGTTCAGTCATTAAAAGATGCTGAAACAAAAGACAAGTATCAGGTAGCAGTAGATGAGAAAATTAATCTCAGAGAGGAAGCAGCTGAGGATTGGGAAGATCTGAAGGAAATAATTAAAGGTGTAGCAGAAGAAACATTAGGAACAAAAATGGTGGGAGGAAGTAAGAAAAGACACACCATGGTGGACAGAGGAAGTAAAGTGTGCAGTAAAAGAAAAAGTGAAGGCACGAAGAAAGTGGTTGAGACATAAAACACCTGAAACAAGAATAGAGTATGTCACTTCAAGAAATAAGGCAGAAGACGTGAAGAGAACAGCACAACAAAATGTTTGGAAGAAGTTGGGAGAGACAATAGAACAAGATCTAAAAGGTAGTAAGAAGAAAATCTTTGGATTAGCAAAATCATATAGGAAAGATAAGCGTATGGTCCATAACATTAAAACCTACTGAATGTGGGAGGTGAAGACATAGATGAAGGTATAGAGAACGAAGAGGACGTTAAAGAGAGACAAGACCAAGATGATGAAATAACAAGAAACGAGCTAGAAGAAGCCCTGAAGAAGATGAAAAACGATAAAGCACCGGGATGTGATGCCTTACCGATCGAGCTGATAAAGGAGGGAAGTGATGCCCTAAAAGAGAAGATATTGACAATATTAAACAAGGCCTGGAGAGAAGAAACTATTCCACAAAGTTGGGGCAAGACCATTATACTACCGGTCTATAAAGGTAAAGGCGACTCAGGTTTCTGTGGTAATTACAGAGGTATCTCTCTCATCAATCAAGTAGCTAAACTTTATGAAAGAATCCTAGAAAAGAGAGCAAGAACAGTGATAGAGCCGAAAATAGGAGAAGAACAGTTTGGATATAGAAAAGATAGAAGTACATCTGACTTCATTTTTATTTTAAGAATGGTCATGGAAAAATGCTGGGAGTATAACAAAAAACAAATTATTGTGGTTTTATAGACTTAGCAATAGCATTCGACTCCGTTCCAAGAAACAAATTATGGAAATGTTTGGTGGAGGAATATAAAATGACAAGCAAACTGCAGAGAGCCATAGAGAGTACATATAAGCCATGTTCGTGCCTTGTTAGAACTGGTTATGAGAAAGATGAATGGTTCGATATAACAATAGGAGTGAAACAAGGAGGTGTTTTGTCCACATTATTATTCATAGCATATATGGATAGCATTATTAAAAAGTATAAAAAGAGAATAAGAGATCAAGGAGAAAGGGATGGAGATATACTAGTGTATGCAGATGACATTGCCTGCTGGAGTAACGATAGATTACAGTTAGAAAGAGCTCTAAATTGTTGGAAAAGATGCTTTAATGAGGCGGGACTAAGCACTAATATTCAGAAGACTGAAATACTAACTATCACAAAAGAAAATTATGACATTGCAGAAATAATGATTGAAAATTAAAATGTTAATAAAGCACATTGTGTTAAGTATCTGGGAAGCGTATTTACAAAAGATGAATGCGAGAATAGGGAAGAGATAACTGAAAGAATATCAAAGTACAGTAGAGGTGTCTGTGCCTTGTACCCTATCCTAAAAGATATAAATGTACCTACGGAGGCAAAGAAAACTATTTTTGAATCAGTTTTGGTACCGATTTTAATGTATGCTGCTGAAAGCTGGACATTAACATCAAGAGACTGGAGCAGAATTCAGTCGGCAGAAATGAAAACGTTAAGAGCAATAGTAAATAAAACCAAAAGAGATCGAATTAGAAATGATGAAATAAGAGAAATGATTGGAGTAACATCAATTAGAAGCAAAATAGAAAAGGCACAACTAAGGTGGCTTGGGCACGTGGAGAGAATGGATGAAGAGAAAATTGCAAAGAAAAGATGGAACTGGAGACCAGAAGGTAGCAGATCTAGAGATAGACCGAAGAAAAGATGGAAAGATGGAGTTGAAGAAATCCTAGAGGCAAATGGATTAGGAAAAATAGAGGATTTGAGGGAAGAAGGAAGCTTTGAGAGGACAATCTGGAGAAGTGTGCT
>NC_134793.1:42855049-42867549 GCF_046742065.1 Oratosquilla oratoria
CTAGTTTTAGGATTCTAAGCAGACCATGATTAAATAAAAACTCCAAAGCAGAAATTTTATTTGAAGTGTTTTGAAATTTCAATGTATATCTATGTAGGCTTGGGTCGCGATGCTTGATTTGTGCAAAATTTTGGGTCGCTGCCAAAAAAGGTTAAGAACCACTGGCTCTACGCTAACCATCGCTTGTGAAGAGTACAAACCATCTGGTGTACAGGAGCCCCATGATCTGTTAGATGGATGGAGATGAACATTCTCTGGAGTTTCAAGCGAAGACCTTAGTGTCACAGTGTCATAAGTAGCAGAGAGGTCCAAGAAGACAGCACCTGTCACATGCTTTCAGCCAAAGAATTGTCCAATGGGCTACTCAGCCATTGCCTGATTGCCATCCCATTCAACAAGTCATGCATCAATGAAGGCCTTCTTCCCAATAATAACAACAATACTACTACTTATACTATTACCACTACTAGTACTATTTCTGTATACTACTACTATGACTACTACTATTACTACTTCTGCTACTACTAATAGTAATGATAATAATATTAACAACAATACCGATAGTATAATAATAATAATAATACCAATTTCTTTAGCACCCTCCCAATGCAATGACTAAAATGCTTTAAATGAACAACTGGTTGGAAATTTGACCACCTCTGACGCCATATTGATGCTGTTTTAATATTACTTTTCTTTTCCAGTCTGACTAATATAGCATTTGTCACACTCTTTACATGGAATTGAATATACGCATCCTTCCTCACTTTCATGGGAGCTTTTAATTAAATGAATTCTAATTGTATTAGAGTTCTTAAATGCTACTTGAATATTGAAAGTCTTAAGAACATGAGGTAATCTGACGAAATTCTTGTGGAAAAGAAGAACAAGTGGGTTTTATGAATTAAAAGTTTTATCAGCCTGTTCCTCATAGTAAGACTTTCTAGCCTTATTACTATTATTATCATTATCATTATTGTTATTGCTATTATCATCATTTTTATTAATACTATTGTTATTAGTAGTAGTATTGACATTATTATTCGTAGTAGTAGTACATTGCTATTGTTACTTAATCGCTATTACTATCTTCTAAACAATGAATTTGTCATTCGGTGATTTCCACAATTATTGCCAACTCTGGCAATGCGGGAAGGTACTGAGGTCTTCCTCATGTATAAATGCCCACAACCCGTTTTGTACACCACATCAAATTCACACCAGGCTTAATGACCTCCTTATAGGTCGATAGCCTTAGAAAAAAATTGTACACCATTCTTCTGAGAAAGCATACCTGCGAAACTACTCAGGAATAAACTCAGACTAAGACTCCTGTGTTTCCTACTCCCACTTATGTCATATACACACACACACACACATATATAAATACATATATACTTGTATATATCTATGTTGGTATGTATTTGTATATACAGAATAAAACCAACAAATATAATTTAATTAAAAAAAAACAATATGTACATTAATAAACGATTAAAAAAACAAATACATACGTATATTATTGAAATACGAAGTTACGATAAGAAACTAAAAACGAGTACAAAGTTTGTGAAAAAGAATCATTTTTGTGGTAATTTGACATGTCCTTCCCCCCCGCCTCTCAAGACTGCTGACGTGCAAGCACTGCTCTCGACCCAGTCTGACCCTGAGGACAGATTGGGAAATATTCATCAAGTTGTCCTTAGATGAGTCTTGTCCCGTCAAGGCACTGTCAAAAGTACGAAAATATATATATTTTTTATCTTAAGAGGAGTTGAACAAAAACACGTAACTAGAATTTTTACTCGACTAGTTTCGAACATGTGTTCTTCTTCAGAAGAAATGAGTTCACAACAGAAAAACTGGCCCAGGATACAGAGAGTATGAAGGGAGTGAAAGGATATAAGGATAAAGCATTGGGTTTAACGTCTAAATGGGCTTGAATTCCTACGAACTGGCCGGACAGGCAATATGTGGGGTGCTTCTGTTGATAACAAATGTTCCGCTTTCATTTCTTTCTCTGCGGACAGTGCTGTTGATTTCAAGAGTTAAAAATCACCCATTCTTTTTTTTTTTTTTTTTTTCTTTTTTTTTTTTTTCATGAAAAGACAGTTGGTACGGAGTATCCGGATAGGGCGTCGTTACTTGCAGCGAAGGTCGAAGGCATGGCGGTTCGAACCCTGTCACGTCGGAAGTTGAACCAAGGGCATGGTTAATAAAATTCCACGCCACAAAGTCCTCTGTAAGGGGTACCGTCATCGTCATCAACTACTTCAAACGGACAACGCCCGGAAGTACAATTCTGTTCTGGGACATATCTAACGATTGTATTCCACAGAGGATGTACACAGACACGCATCCACACAGACACGCATACCTGGAATAAATTAGATAAGGTAACAGTGTGTGGAAACACTATTCAAGAATTTAATAACAAACTTGATGCTGAAAGATACAAAGACGGGTCACTACGAGCATAGCTCCCTTCCCGTATAATACAACTAGGTAAATAAAACACACACACACACACACACACACACACACACACACACACACACACACACACACACACACACACACACACACACACACACACACACACACACACACACACACACACACACACACACACACACACACACACACACACACACACACACACACACACAAACACACACACACACACACACACACACAAACACACACACACACACAAACACACACACACAAACACACACACACACACAAACACACACACACACACACACACACACACACACACACACACACACACACACACACACACACACACACACACACACACACACACACAGAAAATTTGGCGCTGCGAGTCATTACTTCAGTTGTCGTGGGCGGGGAGTTGGGTGTGTGTGTGTGCGTGTAAGGTCACAGCATTACCCATAGATCGGTCATATATGAGCTCTGAGCTCTCTTCCTTGAGGGAAATAGCTGTCGATCACGAGTCCAATACGTGATTCAAGACCATGATGAATCACACACACGACTCGACGGCACAGTGGTAGCGTTCGCAACAGCTGCTACAGCGGTTCGTGTTCGAATCCCACCCAGGGCTGAAATAATTTCAATATCGCTGCGCTGCGAGTCGTTACTCTAGCTTTCGTGAGCGAGGAGTTGTGTGTGTGTGTGTGTGTGTGTGTGTGTGTGTGTGTGTGTGTGTGTGTGTGTGTGTGTGTGTGTGTGTGTGTGTGTGTGTGTGTGTGTGTGTGTGTGTGTGTGTGTGTGTGTGTGTGTGTGTGTGTGTGTGTGTGTGTGTGTGTGTGTGTGTGTGTGTGTGTGTGTGTGTGTGTGTGTGTGTGTGTGTGTGTGTGTGTGTGTGTGTGTAAAGTCACAGCATTACCCTTAGATCGGTCATATAGGAGCTCTGAGCTCTATTCCGGGAGGGTAAAAAAATGTCGATCACGAGTCTAACACGTGATCTAAGACCATGGTGAATCACTCACACACACACACACACACACACACACACACACACACACACACACACACACACACACACACACACACACACACACACACACACACACACACACACACACACACACACACACACACACACACACTCAAACACACACACTTCTAGGAAAAAAATAAACACAAAATACAAATCGTTCCATGAAGTCAACTAAAGCCTTGAGAAATTCATACAAAAATTAAAGAAAAAAAAATGTGTAGGAAAAGGAACGAGGATATCTACGCCATGATAGAGATGTAATGGATGTAAAAAGGTTGAATCCCTTCAAAAGATATCAAGAAGCGAAAATGAATAAAAGTAATAAATGAATTCATATAGAAATAAACTAATGATAGACTACAAACAAATAAAAGAGCATAAGTTAATAAATAAATGAATAATATACTAAGAATGAATAACAATAAGTGAATAATAATGAATAAATAAATAATAGATAAATAAATAAGATATACAAGAGACGAAAATAAATAAATAGATAAATGTATAAAGAAATATTAACTAATAATAAACTAAAAACATATGAATAAGAACATAAATAAATCAATAAATGAATCATTAATAAACTAATAATAAATAGATAACAATAAGTGAATAATAATAATAAATAAGATATACAAGAGATACTTACAAAATGTTAATATGTACCTAACACATTATCATTAGTGAGAAAGACAGCCAAATAACTAATTATACAGTGTGCAAAATCCATGCAAAGAAGAACGTATATAACAATATTTCAGTGACAAACTCCATAATGTGTTTTTAACCAATAAAGCAACCAAACAAACAAAACACGTACAAACCAAAACACAAACATTTTTGTACATCTACATACATATTCTTAACCCTAAGTCCGTTACCTAAAAGAAATTAGAAATATATGAACAAATAGGCTACACAATATTTTACTCTGAATTCTGTCCTCAAATGTATAAACGATCTCCTTCAATTAGAAAGACTGGAGACTTATTAATTTATCTTTTTTTTTTCTAAACCAAACTATGGTTTTCTTCCTATGAAGACAAAACACGTCTTTGACAAAACCTTTACCCATTCCTTTTGTATATATCGAGTTGATTCCCGAAGAGAACAGCGTAGGTTCAAGGTCCCAGGGAGCCTGAATAACCTCAAGGCCATTCTTCCGCCGTGAGGATGTAAGCATTGTTGATTAATTATCAGAGGTCCCGGTGCGTTTTGGACGAGTTACCGTTGGCGCACGAGTATAGACGTAAACTCGCCACCGAAGAATAATTCCACTCGGCTTTGCAACGTTCATGTCCCCTTCTTCGGATGCAGAGGAGGCGACAAGAGGAGAGATATTTCAAGAAAAATGCACTTTTCTTCTGAGAGAAAGAGAGAGAGAGAGAGAGAGAGAGAGAGAGAGAGAGAGAGAGAGAGAGAGAGAGAGAGAGAGAGAGAGAGAGAGAGAGAGAGAGAGAGAGACACAGAGAGAACGGAGGAGTGGAAGAGGAAAAGAAACAGGCAGAAAAAGACACAGAAAAAGAGAGGTAGAGAGATGGGGAGTGGGAAGAGGAAAGAAACTGACGGAGGCAGAAAGAGAGAGAGGGAGAGATAGATAGATAGATAGATAGAGAGAGAGAGAGAGAGAGAGAGAGAGAGATATGGAGGGAGAGATAGAATGGGGGAGTGGGAGAGGGAAAGAAACAAGCAGAAAAACAGAGGTAGAGAGGTGGGAAGTGGGAGAGGGAAAGAAATACAAAGACAGGCAGAAAGAGAGAGAGAGAAAGAGAGAGATGGGAGAGGGAAAGAGACAGGGAGAAAAACAGAATATAGATAGGTAATAAAAAGAAATATATCCATCTACAGTGTGTGTATATATATATATATAGATATATATATACATATATATATATATATATATATATATATAAATATATGTGTATATATATTTATATATATATATATATATTTGTATATATATATATATATATATATATATATATATATTATATGGAAGAAAGTATACGCTGGACTCGACGTTCGTCAATTGACGAACGTCGAGTCCAGCATATACTTTCTTCCATAAAATGGTTCCTGGACTCCAGCTATTTTCGAATATATATATATACCAAGAACTTGTTCCCCTTATAAGGAAGGTAGCCAAGTCAAAGGCACAGACCTACTTCCACCCACTCCACTCCCCTCCATTACATTTTCCTCCCTCTCATATTAGCTCCTCATGGATGATGTGTCATCCTTATGTTCCGCCTACTGCCCTGGGTCAGAAGCAATGTAGCAAGACACAGTACATCCACAGCAAGGCCGTTTTACTTAATCGTAAGCCTCCTCTCCGTCCCCTCGTGCAGAAAAAGAGAAGACGGGGAGAAATCCCTTTGGGCTGCGTCAAAATGTCATTCACACATAATCAACCCCCTATACCCCGTCCCCATCCCCTCACTTCCTTGCACAACAGTATCCTCTATGCAGTCACTCTCCACCCATCCCTATCTCCTACCTTCTTACCTTCCTTGCTCAACAGACATTCCCTCTTATTCAGCGCCCCCTTCACCCCATCCATCCACCTCATCCTTGGTCGTCCCCTCAAATTCACTCACTCTACCTCAGCCTCCCACACCTCTTTTACTAACCTTTCTTCACTAATTGTTTCCATGTGTTCAAACCATCCCAATACTCTTTCATCAGCCTTATCTGTCATTTCCTTTTCTACCTCCGCTCTCCTCCTCAGCTCCTCGTTTCTCACTCTATCCAACCTAATGAACCCTACCATACTTCTCCTCACACATTTCATCTCACACACATTCAAACTTTTCCTTTCTGCCTTTCTTGAATTCCAAGTCTCTGCTCCAAACAATGTTGATGGTACAATCACTCCTTCATACAATCTCCTCTTTGCATACATTCCTACATGCTTATTTCTCATGACAGTTTTTAATCCTCAAAGTATTCACTTGCTTCTCCCAGTCTAAAGTTTTCCTCTACCTCCACTCCTCCCTTCCCTGCCACATACGACTCCAAATACCAAAAGCTATCCACTTCCTCCAGTCTCTCACTTTTAAGGCTTACTTTTAACTCACTGCCATCCTCTCCCTTTGTACACCTCATGACCTTGCTTTTACCTTCAACTTTCTCCTGTCGCATACCTTATCAAACTCCGTCACTAACTCCCTTAATCCCCACCCCCGCTGACCCTGCCACAAGCGCAGTGTCGTCAGCAAACAGCAACTGGCTCACCTCAAACTTTTCTCCATTTTCTTTAACCATCCCCAGTCCCCTGCCCATTACCCTCGCCTGTACCTCCCGCACCACCCCATCCATGTACATATTGAACATCTATGGCGACATGACACATCCATGGTGAAGTTCTACCTTTACCTCAAACCACTCCCTCTCTCCATTACCAATTCTAACACAGGCTCTACTACTCTCGTAAAAGCTCTTGTCTGCTCTGTAAAAATCCCCGAAGTGCCTTCCTGTCTACCCTGTCATAAGCCTTTTCCAAATTCATAAAGGACCCAAAAAACATCTTTACCTTTTCCTAAAGCTTTCTCACATATCTGCCTAAGAATTAAAACCTGATCCACGCAACTCCAACCTTTCCTAAACCAACACTGTTCCTCACTAATTACTCCCTCTGTTTCTCTCCTAAACCTCTCAATCAAAACCCTCCCATAAGCCTTCCCAACTACACTCAACAAACTGATCCTTCTAAAACTACTACATTCACATTTGTCCCCTTTTCCTTTGTAAAGGTAACTATACAGGCACTCCTCTAGTTCTCCGGCACTCTACCCTCCCTTAGATACACATTAAACAACCTTACTAGCCATTCCTGGATGACGGGCCATCCCTGTACCTTGTCCACTGCCCTGGGTCAGAAGCAGTGTCGCAAGACACAGCACATCAACAGCAAGGCCGCTTCATTAAATCGGCGACACCCTCTCTCCGTCCCCCCATTGCATAAAAGGAGAGGACGGGGAGAAATCCCTTCGGGCTGCGTCAAATTTTGCCCACACATACTACCTCACCCCCCACCTCCCCGCCCATTCCACCTCATGCAATCACAACATCATCCGTATACAACCATTCTCCATTCACCCCTGTCTTCTGTCCTCTCCCGTCCTTCCTCAACAGACATTCCCCTCTTCCCCAAAGCCCCCTTCACCCCATCCATCTACCTCATCCTAAGACGTCCCCTCATGTTCACTCCCTCCACATCTGCCTTCCATACCTCTTTTACTAGTCTTTCTTCACTCATTCTCTCCATGTGTCCAAACCATCCTAATATTCTTTCATCAACCCTATCTCCCAACTCCTTTTCCACCCCTGTTCTCCTCCTCACTTCCTCATTTCTCACTCTATCTAGCCTACTAACCCCCATCATACTTCTCAGACACCTCATCTCAAACACATTCAAACTCCTTCTCTCTTCCTCTCTTATGTTCCATGTTTCTGCCCCATACAGTGCTGTTGGCACAATCACTCCTTCATACAGTCTCCTCTTAGCATGCATTCCCAAATGTCTATTCCTCATTACACTCTTTAATCCACCAAGGCATTTACTCGCTTCTCTCAATCTACATTCTACCTCCACCTTCACTCCACCTTTTCCTGTCACATTTGCACCCAAGTACCTAAAACTATCCACTTCCTCCAGTCGCTCTCCCTTAATGCTCACTTCCAGTCTACTGCCACTTTCACCCCTTGTACATTTCATCACCTTACTTTTACCCGTCATCCAGGAGGTGCTCAGATAAGAGGGAGGGTGGAGGGGTGTGGAGTGTATTCAGGGATGGAATGGGTGGAAATGATTTTATGCCTTTCCCTTTTTGGCTACCTCCCTTGTAAGGTGGAAAGAGCCTTGATATATGTATGTATGTATGTATGTACTAGCCATTCCATTGTTACTGTACCTTCCTTCTTCAGACACTCCGCATGACACTCATCTAACCTAGGTCCCTTACTTGCATCTCATTTCTTCTTATTTCTCCTCCATTTTCCTCACCCATCACTGTCATTTTCTTATCGCTCCCCACTGCTACCACTACTCCCTTCCTGTCCTCCTCTACATTTAGCAGCTCCCCAAAATAATTTGCCCATCTTCCCCTTATCGCCTCCTCTTCCGTTATCATCTCTCCATCTGCACCTTTTACCTTTTCTTCTCTATTTAATTCGCCTCCCCTTACTCTTTCAACTTCCCGCCAAAACATCTTTTTATTACTTTCTGTATTTTCTCCCATACGCCTCCCTATTTTACATCTGCTCTCCCTTTTATCTCTTTTAAGTTTTGCTTTTATTATTTCTTCTTTTTACATCTCATATATTTCTCTCCTCCTACTTTGCAACCAGTCCGTGGATGCTTGCTTCTTTTCAACAACCTTCTTCACTTCATCATCCTACCACTCACTACCCTCCCTTTTATTTCCTTCCATCCTCCTTGTTCCGCACATTATCTTTGCACACCTTGTTACTCCTTCCTTGAAACACTCCCATTCCTCCTCCACTCCTACCTCTATTCTATCTTTCGCCATCTCCCATGCTTCTCTCAGCTTCTCCTTGTACTCCTTCTCCTTTTCCTATTCATTTAAAGAGTTCCCTCTGAGCACCTCCTTACTTTCTGTTCTTTTCTTCTTTCTCCATCTATCCTCCACTCTCAACTTACCTTCCACCAAAAAATGATCTGATATTCCCTCACTCTCTCCCCTAAGAACATGGACGTCCAAAAATCTTCCGACTCTTCTCCTAAATACCAGTACATAGTCCATTAAAACTTTATCAACTACTTTTCCATCCACCACCCTCTCCCATGTGTACTTATGCTTAACTTTTTTTTCTAAATATTGTGTTAACTATCAACAACTCTCTAATAGGAAAATGAAAATAATTGAGGAAAAAGTAATTGAGAATGACAGAGACATACAGAGGCAGACAGAGGCAGACAGACAGATAAGTGAATAAATTTTAAAGATGAAAAAGGAAGATACAAAGAAATGAGGAAAAAATAGTTGAGGTTCAAAGCCGGGAAAACAGCCCACCGGTGGAATGAAAATGAAGAGCAGAAGCAAAGAGATAAAAAATGTTTTTACGCCAAGAAAAGACATTTTTGAAATGCGGCCGTTTTGGAAAGAAAGCGACTCGTGAGAAAATTTTGCATGATATAAAAAAAGTCATATAACGGCCCATTTTGACTATAAAAGGCATTCAAAGGCGAGCGACGGAAGGAACAGGAGGAATGAAGGAGAGAAGAAAAGAAGGAGAGAAAAGTAGGAAGGGAGATACGAACCATGGAAGAGGAAGTAGGAGCGTCAGTATCAAGTAGAGAGAGCAAGAGGAGGATAAGGATGGATAAAAGAGGGAAATGGAGCAAATGGGTAAAATGCATGAAGAGGAGGTAAAGGAAAAGAAGAAGGAGGAGGAGGAAAGGGCATTGCTCAAAGACGAACGAATTTCTGGAAAGAAAGCGAGAAATGCACAAAAACGTGTAAAAGGAGAAGAATGAGTAAGAGGAGGAGGAATTTCTTGAAGAGGACGAGAAGAAACACAAGAAACGCGAAAGTGAAGGAAGAGAAAGAGGATGGGCGGGCGAGAAGGAGAAACAGAGGTAAGACAGGACGAATGGAGAGAAACAGAAGATGATTAAGTGACAGAGGTAAAAGAAAAAAGGATTAAAGTGAAAGATAAGGAGAAAAGTTGAAGAAGAAGGAGGAGGAGGAAGAGGAGGAGGATGAAATCTGATCCCATGGCATAATTCAAAGATTTTGTTAGGGCGAGTGTGGGAAGCAGTGCCAGCAAGAAGGAAAAATTTAAATAAAAATGAGAGAGGAAGAGCAAAAAATAAATAAATAAATAAATAAAATAAAATATCCATGCTAAGCTTCTGAAGAGGTGGTCAAGATAGACACAGACAGACGACAGACAGACAGACAGACAGACAGAAAGACTGAGAAAAGACAAAGTTAGACAAGAAACTGATAAAGACAGACAGACACAGGCAGACAGAAAACCCTTTGCTAATGCGACATACACTGAAGCAAAACTGTTCAATGAATGACAATGTGTGTGTGTGTGTGTGTGTGTGTGTGTGTGTGTGTGTGTGTGTGTGTGTGTGTGTGTGTGTGTGTGTGTGTGTGTGTGTGTGTGTGTGTGTGTGTGTGTGTGTGTGTGTGTGTGTGTGTGTGTGTGTGTGTGTGTGTGTGTGTCTTATCTATTTGTATTTACCTAGTTGTATCTTACGGGAAGGGGAGCTATGCTCGTGGTGTTCCGTCTTTGTATCTCGCAGTGTCTGTGGTTTTTGCACACACTCTTGTTTTGTCCAGTTTGTGCGTGTGTGTGTGTGTGTGTGTGTGTGTGTGTGTGTGTGTGTGTGTGTGTGTGTGTGTGTGTGTGTGTGTGTGTGTGTGTGTGTGTGTGTGTGTGTGTGTGTGTGTGTGTGTGTGTGTGTGTGTGTGTGTGTGCACGCGTATGGTCGCCTTCATCTTCATATTCATGCTCAACTAAATCCACATTTACTCCTTCAGATAAATACATTTCATCAAAGCTTTTCTTCCCCCTATCGTTTCAATTCATGTGTTGTTTCAGCAACAAAGGCCATAAAACGCCCCCAGCCGAGGCATGAAGAAGCTCCCTCAAGAAATATGAAAAAAAAAAATAAAGGACAGCAATTTAGAAACGGGATAAAAAGGCAAACAAGAAGAAAACAAACGGGGCGTGACGTCACAGCGAGAAATTGAGACAACAAGAAAGCTTCTCGAGTGGGTCTCTGGAGTAGAAGAATACAATGGGTTTCGTGCAGTGGCAAAACATACCGACGATCCAGAATGAGGTTGGATGTATATATATAAAAATATAAAAAAGTCAAAATAGAAACACACACACACACACATATATATATATATATATATATATATATATATATATATATATGTATATATAACATATATATATGTATATATAACATATATATATATATGTATATATATATACATATATATACATATATGTATATATATATATGTATATATGTATATATATATGTATATATATATATATGTATATATATATATATGTATATATATATATATGTATATATATATATATGTATATATATATATATATATATTTATACATATATATTTTGTATATTTCGGGCGGGGATTCTCACTAATACACACTATATTAAACACGACAGCATCTTGGCACTGATTAATCTTCTTACTGAGATTTTCAATTTTTCTCACAGTAGATCTCATTTCGGGGGGGGGGGCAATACAAGCCTTTTGTAGTCTTCCATATTTAATTTGACGTTTCGACTTCAGGGAGTCATCTTCAGAATAGTTTACAAGGATTTTTAACTGCTTCTCATCTTGTCGGTAAGAGCTACAAAAAGTATTCTGATAAAATACAGTAACGGTCTTGGTTTGGTCCTTATAAACTATTCTGAAGATGACTCCCTGAAATCGAAAGGTCAAGTTAAATATGGAAGACTACGGAAGGCTTGTATTTGCCCACCGCCCCGAAATGAGACCTACTGTGAGAAAATTTGAAAATCTCAGTAAGAAGATTAATCAGTGCCAAAATGTTGTCGTAATATATATATATATATATATATGTGTGTGTGTGTGTGTGTGTGTGTGTGTGTGTGTGTGTGTGTGTGTGTGTGTGTGTGTGTGTGTGTGTGTGTGTGTGTGTGTGTGTGTGTGTGTGTGTGTGTGTGTGTGTGTGTGTGTGTGTGTGTGTGTGTGTGTGTGTTTTAGAAAATAAAAACAACTAAAAACAGAAAAAGTATTTCTTTTTCAAAATGTCGCCAGAAAGTTTTATCCAGCTCTTAGGGAATGTTTTGACCTTTGAGAGTTTAAGCTAAAGTTTGCTTAACTCTCAGCCTCATCATTTCATTGACAGACTTTATTTACTCTATTTGGGTGTCGCCAGATGATTTAATTAGTCCCGAAGGAGCTCATTGCTCATTATGAGGTCAGCCTTCTTGTAATATCACCTGGAAGAAAACTAT
>NC_134793.1:42875049-42887549 GCF_046742065.1 Oratosquilla oratoria
TTGTGTGGAGAGATCTATGGGAGTGGTTCATAGGCAAAGTATTGTACATGAAGGTTTTGTAAGCAAACATGGAGGAAGAGAACATATTAGGGAAACATGGGAAGAAAAATCACCGAAATAAATTAAGAACGTAGGAGGCAAGCATGGCCATAGACTAGAAGAAAAGAAAAATCCAGTGTATTTTGGGAAATACAAAATATAAACAAAAAAAAAGGAAGAAGGAATGAAAGAAGTTTGAAAATGTCTCTGGTCAGTTCTGCATCTTTCATAGTCTCAGTGGGGACGTTTTCTTTAAAAAAAAGAATTGGAAGAAGAAGAAGAAGAAGAAGAAGAATAGAAGAAGAAGAAGAAGAAGAAGAATAGAAGAAGAAGAAGAAGAAGAAGAAGAAGAAGTAGAAGAATAAAAGAAGAAGAAGAAGAAGAATAGAAGAAGAAGAAGAATAGAAGAAAAAGAAGAAGTAGAAGAATAGAAGAAGAAGAATAGAAGAAGAAGAAGAATAGAAGAAAAAGAAGAAGAAGAAGAAGAAGAAGAAGAAGAAGAAGAAGAAGAAGAAGAAGAAGAAGAAGAAGAAGAAGAAGAAGAAGAAGAAGAAGAAGAAGAAGAAGAAGAAGAAGAAGAAGAAGAAGAAGAAGGAGAAGGAGAAGAAGAAGAAGAAGAAGAAGAAGAAGAAGAAGAAGAAGAAGAAGAAGAAGAAGAAGAAGAAGAAGAAGAAGAAGAGGAAGAAGAAGAAGAAGAAGAAGAAGAAGAAGAAGAAGAAGAAGAAGAAGAAGAAAAAAGAAGAAGAAAAGTTTCAGGTTTTTAGCATCTCGAGGTTATTACCATCAACCTCAGTGGCATTTTTAACTCTCTAAGCGAGCTTGAGCCCCCTTCCCCTCACCCCATCACCCTTCCAATCATAATAACATAAGAATAAAACTGCAAGAGACCATAAGACCTACACTAGGTAGTTTCATGTCCATTACCACCCAACATCCCCACCCATAATGTTGTCTGATTTTCTCTTAAAGCAGCCGATAGTTTCAGCGCTAACTACGTGGTTACTAAGTCTATTCCATTCGTTGACCACTCTGACGGTAAGCCAATTCTTGCCTATTTCTTTCTTAGACCAAAATTTGTGGCTTGAATTCAAGCTTCTGATCTGAACAAAGTGAGACAATTTTATTAAGCTCAGAAGCTAATGCGTTTCTCACAATAGATGTCTAATCATTATCATCTATTCAATATTGATCCAATTTCTACGGTATCGAAGATCATCAGAAAGGTTTCTAATACCTTAAGACGGTACTGAATGCTCAATATACCATTGTTATCAATACAGTCTTGTTGTGGATGTACTGTATCTTGTTGCGCTGTTTCCGACCCTGGGCAGTGGGCAGGATACAGGGATGACCCGTCATCCAAGAGGAGGTAAGATGAGAGGTGGAAATGAGTGGAATGCTGGAAGTGGGTGGGTGCCTTTTGACTCAGCTACCTTCCTTATATGGTGAAAGAACCCATTGGTATATAGACAAATAGATTGTCAGTACTCAGTGGATAGTTCGATAGTTTTATCCACACTGAACAAAATCGTCTGGACTTATCCTAAATATATTTCAAAATTATCTGCACAAACAATAAAAAGTTAGTAAAGAAAGATCTTTTTCTTAGTCTAGACGGGTTAGCATGTCCTGGATATCATCACTGATGTTTTTTACATAAGAACATAAGAACATAGAAATAAAGGAGACTGCAAAAGACCATAAGGCCTACACTAGGCAGCTCCGTATCCATCACCACCTGTCATCCCCATCCATAAAGTTGTCTAATCGTTTTTTAAAACAACTGATAGTTTCAGCGCTTACTACATGGTTACTAAATAATCACTTGAAGTTCTGGGTATTGTTTGCTCTTGTATTCTAAAAAACATTTTTTTTTTCACAATACTAGGAACTGAATCTGGAATCGCCTCAAAAAATTATATTTTTCTTTGACCGCAAGATAACTCTCCATCATAAAAAACAAAAAAAAATACAAACCCTAAAAAAATGAGTCGGGTTTTTTCTTTAGTGCAAATGATTATCTTTCCGGAAAACGTACTAAAAAAATCTATGCATATTATAGACAAGCAAATAGACACAAGTAACTAGACAAACGGATAGACGGACAGACAGACATAGACAGACAGACGTAGATATACAGGCAAAACAAGACAAACAGACAGGACCAGAGAGACCGACAGAAAGAGATAAACAGACAGGTATATACATACAAGTAAAACCAGAAAACAGACAGGAAAGGAAAGACATACACAAACAGACAAACAGACTTACAAAGAGATAGGGCCAGATAGACGACCATACAGAAACCGACGGACAAACACGCGCAACAGAAAAATCTGCAAACTTCCTTGGCTCACATGAGAAGCGTAAAGGCAGTTTTGCAAACCTTTTGCTCAGTGAGTTTTGCAAATCGCTGAGCATCTATACGACCATTCTAAGGCATTCGAATATACACATGCAAACGCATATTTGCCAGCTGGACTTCTATTTGTTTGTTGCTTGCTTCAGTTATGTTATTGACTGCATATCGGATTGATATAGGGGAGGCAGCTAGCCAAGGCATGCGCCCACTCCCACCCTCCATCCATCCCACGACCCTCGAGCTTTTTAAGCTGAGCTCCTCATATATGAAGGGCCATCCCTGAAACCCCGCCCACTGCCTGGGTCAGACTAATGTAGCAAGACATAGTATGTATATGTATATATATATATATATATATATATATATATATATATATATATATATATATATATATATATATACAGTCTCTGTGGTGTAGTGAGTTAAGGCTCTGTGAAGGTAATCTTACGGGTGGCCGAAAGCAGTGGGTTCGAATCCTACATGCGACTGTCATAAAAATTATCAGATTGATGTCGCTGTTACTAGCGAATTTCTCTCATAGTTACAATGGCGAAAAGCGTGAAAGAGATTTGTTCCGATCCTTACCCCTTGCCACTAGTGGGCTTGGGCCTTGTGTAAAACAGGAACTGGGGTTGCAGATTAGTGATCTTTCCTATCCTCAGGCATCAGTTCGATTCCAAGTTACAAGGCTTTTAGAGTCTCTGTGGTGTGGTGAGTTAAGGCTCGGTGAAGGTAATCTTACGGGTGGCCGAAAGCAGTGGGTTCGAATCCTACATGTGACTGTCATAGAAATGATTATATATATATATATATATATATATATGTGTGTGTGTGTGTGTGTGTGTGTGTGTGTGTGTGTGTGTGTGTGTGTGAATGTCACCCCGTATGTATGTATGTATGTATGTATGTATGTATGTATGTATGTATGTATGTATGTATGCATGTATGTATGTATCTATGCATGTATGTGTGCTTGCATGTGCGTTACGTATGATGTATATATGGATGTATGCATGTACGCGTGTATGTATATTTGCATGTATGTATGTATGCATGTATGTATGTATGTATGTATGTATGAATGTATGTATGTATGTATGTATGTATGTATGTATGTATGTATGTATGTATGTATGTATTTATGCATGTATATATGCATGCATGTATGTCTGTATGTACAGTATGTAAAACATAGTAGACATAAATGAGTCGAAGTAGCAAGATGAGTCCTCCAGTCTTGCTTCCCGAGACTGTCCAATATGTTTATTCCAGTGAACGCAATCAACACAGATTGTGTACAAACCCTTCGACACTGTTTGCTTGTGCCTGTCTCTCCTGAGTGGCTCGATTTTCACAAAGGAGAGCTGAGAGTCTCTTTGTTCTGTGCGTCCGTCCAGCTGGGCAAGCGAAGGTCACCGAAAACCATTGGGGGAACGTTGTCAAGATGAAGATGACAAATATTACGTTGTTTGTGTTGTGGTTAACCCATTAAGCCCCAGTCACACAATCAAGATTCCTGTCACATGTTGTGAATTTGGAAAGCTGGAGGTCGACTTTGCTCATAGTATCTAGCACAGGGGTTCTTAACCTTTTTTCTCCAATTCCCCACTTGTTAGTGAGCCAACTCTCCATTTCCCACCACAGCATCGGTCTTTGACAGAAACATGATTTTAACCCATGCAGTGTTTAGTACGTAAATATACGCTTTGCTTTTTTGTGCCATTTTACGGCCTTTAATTTTTGGTTGCACGAAATGTGACAACAAAAAAACACCAGAAACAAACAAAAAGAAACAAAAACACATCGATTAAAAAAAAAAAAGACAGTGGTTCTTCTATCCGACCGGTCATTCCCCACTTGGCAACTCCGCCATTCCCCACCAGTGGGGACTTCCCCACAGGGAACCATTGATCTAGACTTCCCTAAGGACAATTCAACAATGTGTCTAATATAGTTATAGGTAAGCCCCCTTAATTCGTCATTTAGCCTCTCAACATATGACGCAAAGGTGATTTGACATTTGGAGATTGGAAAGATAAAAGATTGCGACCTAAGTCGTTTCTACTCAAACGAACTCACCTAATTGAATATGTGTGACAGGGGCTTAAAGTGACTCAGACGAAACTGTGTTCGGATAAGGGATAAAGGTTTATCAAGTCTCCGTTTTATCTACAAGGATGTTCGTTAAAGTGGCTTCTCTCTTGAGACCTCGTAATAGGCTATACATACTAATACCCAGACTTTCACACCAAAATACAATTTAGTTTAACTTCAAGTGTGATTTAGTTGGAATTTAAGAGAGCACTGGGCAACTTGTCTTTTATTCTATTTCGCTTATCTATTTATTCAATTATTCATCTATTCATTTATTCATTCATTTTTATCTCTTTATTTATCTACCTTTTTTCTCCAGCTTGGTTTTGTCTTGCCTTCCTTCCGGAATCTCCCAATCTGAGTAATTCGATTTTTCGGGGGGACGGGGGGAAAGGACCCTAGCATGTTTTTCTCGTTCTCGGCGTTTGAATATTCCGGACGGTAGTGAATTATTGATCTGTAAAGATACCCTTTGGTACTGGTTCAAGGGTGTGGGTGTTTGTGTACGGTATATCAAGTTCTTCAGACAAGAAACTGAAGCATTTTTAGCACTTACTGTATATATGCACTCACTTATGAGTTGCTGTCATTGAAATGCATATATGTCGTCTATGTCTTTTCACTTCCACAGGAATGTTACGACCGTTCTCGTGAAACGTGCTTGTCCTGGGATTTTCCGTAGGCCCTGTTCACACTAGCGGTTTGAGCCGCGTGGAAATCGTGGCGGTACCACATAGTCAAGAAATAACGCATGGTTGTCTGTGAACCTCCATTGACTCACAACTTTGAACCGCGGCGGTTAAAACAGCTAGTGTGAACAGGGTCTTGTCCAGCGCTGGCGTTGTGGCTCGTTGTTGGACACAGCAAAGTCTCCTTTATTGTGAGTCATTACACTCGAAAGGTTATGAGAGTATTTTAAACCAGCAAGGGGAGATGGTGGTCGATATATAAAGTTCTGGCTTTCGCCAGGTGATTTTATTAAGCTATGTGAACTTGCATACGACACCTCATAATATCCATATATCGGTATTACACGCCGACAGAGCAAATTACTATGACAACAAACATTTGTCCCTCTTGTCTCTTAGTACTCACATTTGTGATTCTATGATCATAAATCCTCATGATATCTTTTCTCAAATATGTTGTTTAGCCATTGATCTCTTGTATTCAACATTCCCAGTGTAAATGTTGATCTTCTCCTTTATGAGGTCTAAGAAACAGTCGTGATGTTCGTCGATGTACGCGGAACAAGGAATCACATTGGTTACACAATGTAACCCAATATGATTACAATGACCGAAAAGTGCGTAGCGTAGTAGTGCTTTGCTATCCTTTTAGCCGTTGGTTTCCTTCTTCTACTCATGAAAATTTACTTTTTTTATTTATATTATTGTTATTATTATCATTATCATCATCAGTATCATTATTATTATTATTAATTATTATTATCATTATTATTATTATTATTATTATTATTATTATTATTATTATTATTATTATTATTATTATTATTATTATTATTATTATTATTATTATTATCATTATTATTATTATTATTATCATTATTATTATTATTATTATTATTATTATAATTATTATTATTATTATTATTATTATTATTATTATTATTATTATTATTTTTACTATCATTATAATTATTATTATTACTATTATTATCATTATTATTATCATTATTATTTATCTATTTATATATCTAATTTATTTCTTTATTTTTAACTATTTATTTAATTTAATATCTCTAGTCCAGTCCTTAGGATTTAAGAAAAGGAATTTAAATGTAATACACAAGGATTAGGTAAACGAAACCTTCAAATCTCCAGACTTCCACTCCCACCCCCACCCCCGTCCCCTCCCACTACCTCTCTTCATCTCGTACCGAACGCTCTTCCAATTATGAGGCTGTGAAAGTTCATATTTAGTTATTCAATTAAAGAGAGGGTTTCCAATCAGGGTAAAACTGCTCCCCTGGCAGTGATTTGGCATTTTACGAGGGCCCCGGAAATGAAAATCACGCGTTGCTCTGTCATACTGACTCTCCGTTTTGGGGTAACACGAAATCACTTTTATTTCCTTTTTTTTTTTTTAATTGTTATTTCAGTTTCTTTTATATGCTCATTTTTATATATATGATTATGATTTTGTTCATGATTAGTCTTTTTATCGTTATTATTCTTGTCGGTGTTCATATTCTTATTCTATTCACAATATACATATATATATATGTATGTATGTATATATTATATATATATATATATATACATGTACATATATACATATATATATATATATGTATATATGTATATATATATAATATAAATATACAAATATATATATATATATGTGTGTGTGTGTGTGTGTGTGTGTGTGTGTGTGTGTGTGTGTGTGTGTGTGTGTGTGTGTGTGTGTGTGTGTGTGTGTGTGTGTGTGTGTGTGTGTGTGTGTGTGTGTGTGTGTGTGTGTGTGTGTGTGTGTGTGTGTGTGTGTGTGTAAATCATATATATATATATACACCGCTGATGCTTGCTATCAAGACTAGTCAGGTAACAATTTCTCATGAACATCTAGGTTTTATAAGTTTCAATTGTAAACATACGGCACAAGTAATTTGGGAACACTGAAATAAACCTTAACAATTAATTAGACTGTTTGTTAATGTCCGAAGACATGGCAGCATTGATCTTCTTGTTACATACACACATATATATATATATATATATACATATATATATATATATATATATATACATATATACATATATATATACATATATATATATATATGTATGTATATATGTACATGTATATATATATATATATATATATATATATATATATATATATATATGCATATATATATATATACATATATGTATATATATATGTTGATGATATCTTGTGTCTTTGGCCAGTTAATCGTAACTTAGATTTATTTCTTGAAAAACTAAATGGTATGGTCCCTTCAATCAAATTTACTTTTGAAATAGAAATAGAGAATAAGTTGCCATTTTTTTTATATTTTAATTCATCGAAATGGTAAACAATTTAAATATGACGTTTATAGAAAACCTACTAATGTCGCATCATATGTCCACTTTTACTCGGCTCATCATCAGAAGACAAAACTTTCTGTCTTTAGTTCTATGTTCCTTAGAGCTTACAGGATATGTAGCCTGGAATTTTTGGATGATGAGCTGAGGAAGATATATAGCATAGCTTCTGAATTAAAATATCCAAAGCACTTAGTAAACACTTCTCATAAAATGGCTTACAAAACTTTCCATAACACCTCACACGTAAGAAAAATATTTGACAAAAAGAACCTTTTGGTTCTTCCTTACAGTGAGAAATTAATTGGTCTGCCTAATATTCTCAAACAATTCAACATCAACTTGGTTTTCAAAAATAATACTATAAAAAGTAAGCTCATTAAAAATTCACCTGAAGCAAACGAGGGTTGTGTTTACTCTATTCCATGCCTTAAATGTAACAAATTTTATATCGGCCAAACTGGTAAAGACTTAAAAACTAGGATAAATCAGCACAAATATAGTGTAAGGAGTGGGCAAAGTTCCAGTGGCCTTTTTGTCCATGTAAGAGACCACAATCATCCTATTGACTGGGATAATTCGAATGTAATAATTTCTTGTAGATCCTTATTAGAAAGAAACATCATCGAATCCAGTCATATTAAACAAACCTTTGACCATAATATCAATTTAAGTTTAGGATTATTTAAACTTGATGATTTTGTTATTGATAAAATTGTAAGAACTTCTCCAAGTGCTACTAAGCGGGGGTGACGTAACGTCATGGACCAAACGTCCGTATATGTAAACATCGGCTCTACCTGATTGTGAAGCATCTTGTGTGTACTTCCCATGTTCCTAGCTTGTCTTTTACTTTATGTATATATATCCACCTTTGTCTCTGTAACTGTGTATTCCTTGATAATGTCGTAAATAGACGAAAACGTTCGGACTAAGCTTCTTATTTCCCAGTGGTTTTTTCTGCATATATATATATATATATATATATATATATATATACATATATAATCACATATATATATTTATATATACATATATATACATATATATACATATATTATATATATATATATATATATGCTGAGACATTGTGATAGGTTGACGTAAGCTGAGTAGGAAACACAGGAGTCTCAGTCTTGAGTTTATTCCTGACTAGTTTCGCAGGTATGTTTTTTCAAAGTAATGAAAAAGCATACGTGCGAAACTAGTTAGGAATAAACTCAAAACCAAGACTCCTGTGTTTCCTACTCCCCTTACGTCATATATAATATATATATATATATATATATATATATGTATATCATATATATATATATATATAATATATATATATATATATATATATATATGCTAATAAGAACACGGGTACGTGTGTTCACTTATGCAAAGTAGACCACTTGGAAAAAGAAACTAACGAAGCAGAGCGCTTTCGTATATTACATCTTCAGTGCAACAAGTACATAGTGATAGGAATACACAGACATACATACATATACCAAGGCTTTTTCCCCCTTTCAAGGGAGGTAGCCAAAAAGGGAAAGGCATAAAAAACTCCCACCCATTTCATCCCTAAATACACTCCACACCCCTCCCACCCTCCCTCTCATCTGAGCACCTCCTGGATGACGGGTCATCCTGCACCCTGCCCACCGCCCTGGGTCAGAAGCAGTGTCGCAAGACACAGTACATCCACAGCAAGGCCGCTTCATTTAATCGGCGACCCCCCCTCTCCGTCCCCCTTTGCATATAAGGCGAGGACGGGGAGAAATCCCTTCGGGCTGCGTCAAAATTTACTCGCACATACTACCCCACCCCCCACCCCCCCCGCCCATTCCTCCTCATGCAGTCACAACATCATCCATATACAACCATTCTCCACTCACCTCTGTCTTTCGTCCTCTCCTTCCTTCCTCAACAGACATTCCCCTCTTCCCCAAAGCCCCCTTCACCCCATCCATCCACCTCATCCTAGGACGTCCCCTCATGTTCACTCCCTCCACATCTGCCTTCCATACCTCTTTTACTAGTCTTTCTTCACTCATTCTTTCCATGTGTCCAAACCATCCTAATATTCTTTCATCAACCCTATCTCCCAAATCCTTTTTCACCCTATTCTCCTCCTCACCTCCTCATTTCTCACTCTATCTAGCCTAGTAACCCCCACCATACTTCTCAGACACTCATCTCAAACACATTCAAACTCCTTCTCTCTTCTTCTCTTTATGTTCCACGTTTCTGCCCCATACAGTGCTGTTGGCACAATCACTCCTTCATACAGTCTCCTCTTCGCATCCATTCCCAAATGTATATTCCTCATTACACTCTTTAAACCACCAAGGCATTTACTCGCTTCTCTCAATCTACATTCTACCTCCACCTTCACTCCACCTTTTCCTGCTACACTTGCACCCAAGTATCTAAAACTATCCACTTCCTCCAGTCGCTCTCCCTTAATGTTCACTTCCAGTCTACTGCCACTTTCACCCCTTGTACATCTCATCACCTTACTTTTACCCACAAGAAATTTAATAGAGTGCAGTTTGATTCATACCACTAGTAATCAAAATACCAACCTACATAAAGGCTTGTACAAACTTGATAATTTCATTTGTCAAGAAATTAGTAAGATAATATTAGGTAAAATGTAATCCAACGAATTGACTTAATGTCGCCCTATATAAGTAGTAGAAACAGTGACCCTTGGCGACTGTGACCTGATGTCGCCCGACCATCGTAAGATAATTGACAATGACCTTCCGCTCTCCTTGGCGACTGTGACCTGATGTCGCCCGACCATCGTAAGGTATTTGACAATGACCTTCCGCTCTCCAGGGGGTAATTGGTCGCTACGCTTATTCAAACTGTCCTTGTTCCTTTGTATCATGTATATATTGTCTATGTATTCCTATCACTATGTACTTGTTGCACTGAAGATGTAATATACGAAAGCGCTCTGCTTCGTTAGTTTCTTTTTCCAAGTGGTCTACTTTGCATATATATATATATATATATATATATATATATATATACATATATATGTTATATATATATTTATATATATATATATATATATATATATATAAAGGTCTTCATCAGCTTCAAAAGGGCTAAGACCCCTTGGATTATCGGACACGTCGTGAACTCCAAAGTCGCTGAAGATATCTTTCATTTTTTTTTTTTTACACAAACGACACTTAGAAAAAAAAGGAGAGAGAGAGAGAGAGAAAATAAAAGAATTTTAGATCCCCATACAAGGAGATCGAACTATAATGTGATGGGATGTGATTTGGAATGAAAGAATTTCCGGATTCGATTTCAATATCCGGCTGGACTTTCGCGTTTTTTAAGGCGGCGGTCGTCTTACAAAACCTCTGAACTTTGTTCCTACCATCTCTCTCTCTCTCTCTCTCTCTCTCTCTCTCTCTCTCTCTCTCTCTCTCTCTCTCTCTCTCTCTCTCTCTCTCTCTCTCTCTCTCTCTCTCTCTCTCTCTCTCTCTCTCTCTCTCTCTCTCTCTCTCTTGTGTGTGTGTGTGTGTGTGTTTGTGTGTGTGTGTGTGTGTGTGTGTGTGTGTGTGTGTGTGTGTGTGTGTGTGTGTGTGTGTGTGTGTGTGTGTGTGTGTGTGTGTGTGTGTGTGTGTGTGTGTGTGTGTGTGTGTGTGTGTGTGTGTGTGTGCGCGCGCGCGCGCGCCCTGTCCTACCTTGACTATCAATCGTGCACACATGGTAATTTTTTTTCTTCATACCAAAAGATAAAGTTCCATCCATGTGTGAATGATATCATATTCTATAGACATTGAGGTGTGTCTTCAAACACCAGACTAAGGCAGACAAGTAGAAAAAAAAAAAATTATACAAAGATGGATCGATCTGTGTGCGGGTGGGCTGAGATGTCTGGATTTTTTTTTTTTTTTTTTCTTACCCAAGAAGCTCGGATTCCAAAGTTATACGAGCAACTTTACGAGTATTAACTTAAGTAACTTGAGTACAGTAGAGGGAACAACTTCAACTCTAGATTTAATGGATGAAAGAGCCATGGAATGAAGAACACATAATTATAGCCAACAAAAGTTATCTACTGTTGTCTTACGCTTCGTATGTTTTTCCGCTGACAACGAGTCCTAGTTCATCTCTATCTACCTATATTTATATACCAAAATACAACTTCCTCCTTATAAGTAGGGGTAGCCAATTAAGGCATGAATCCACCCTCTATCCACCCATTTTACATAAGAACATAAGAATAGGGGAGAGTGCAAAAGACCATAAGGCCTGCAATAGGCCGTTCCATGCTCCTTACCACCTGCCATCCCTATTCGTAAAGTTATCTAATCTTCTTTCAAAACAACCAGTTATTTCAGCGCTCACTCAGTTGTTAAACCAGTTGTTAAACCAGTTGTTAAACCAGTTCTACCTATTTCCTTCTTAAACCTAATTTTTATTTCGGTATGAACTTGTCTCTTAAGCTTTAATAGTTTGGGAGCGCTAACCGCAGCCAAACTACAGCGAACCGCACCAAGGAACGCACCGAGGAACGCGCCCAGCTCTGATTAAAACTTATGAAGTCAATACCATTATACGGGGATCAAAAGAAAAAATTCACTCGAATGTTGTGACAAAAGTAAATAAGTGAATTAATAACAAAATAAATAATAAATAAAGTAGTAAATATATAAATACATAAATGTAAATTGATACAGATAACAAAATAAAGAAATGAATATGCATATAGAGATAAATGGATAAGTGAATAGATAAAGGATATTCGGCAAATACGCATACAAATAACTATATATATATATATACACATATATATTTATATATATATTAATATATATATATATGTATATATATGTGTGTATATATATGTATATATATATATGCATATATGTATATATATATATATATATAGATATATATATAGATAGATAGATAGA
>NC_134793.1:42890049-42895049 GCF_046742065.1 Oratosquilla oratoria
TGTCAAGAACACAGTGTATGAAACTTTGCAAATATATGTAACGATTTGTGTTACAATGCAAAACATAGATGGGTATTCTAATTCCCGACAGGGACCAAGATTCCAATTAGGGAAATTGGTAGAATTACAATAATGTGAAATAATGTGTAGATTTGTAAAAAAATACAGACATATAGATTGCGCACGGTTATTAAGCGTATTTTCATGTGGTTTTGCCTAATTGGCCAGTAGCAGTATTATCTAACACTGTCAAAGCATTATCTAACAATAGCAGCAAGTTTCATGATTTACTTCTTCCAGGCTTTATTTTACTTGAGGATGCGTTTTTATAATAGTTATGCATTCATTCTTATCCAGAACACTCGTGTGGGGTACCTGCGTTTGAGAATATTAATTCTGGAGACCAATATATAGGGAGACATATGTTATATGAGAGAGAAGAGTGGATAAAACAGAGGAGGAGGAGAGAGGAAATAGAAGAGGATGGAAAGGGGAGTGGAAACAGAATGGAGTAGATATGATAAATATGAACGGGAAAATCAAAGAATGAAGGTACATATTCTTCTGCACTTCATGCCTTCCTAGAATTTTTTTCATGAAGACACTATCAATTTACTTGTGTACCAGACAAACCTTTACAGTATTCAGAAAGACTAATGTCTTAGGCCAGTGGAAGGAAGGAAGGAAGGAAGGTGTGAGGTATGCTCCATGAAAGGGGTAGAATTACCATCAATATCAGTCCACAGTCACTGTGGGTTTCATCTCTGTTGCAATGCAACAACAACAAAATTCCATGAATTTCATAACTAAGTTCTCTCTCTCTCTCTGGGAATATAGTACTAAGACATTAAGTCTAACAAATGATGAACTTTATGTTTTTCTTGGAATCAACATAATGATGGGCTACCACGAACTACCATCTCTGCATCATTATTGAGCGACTGGAGAGGACCTAGGCGTCGGGCCTATTCGAGAAGCAATACCACGTGACAGGTTTCTTGCAATTCTTAGTAAACTACACTTGAATGATACCACAAAAATGGACCCCAATAAAAAGGATAAACTATACAAACTAAGACCACTAATTGAAAGCTTGAATAGGAAATTTCAAAATATCAGATTTCCTGGAGAGCACTTCAGTATTGATGAATCAATGATTCGATTCAAAGGGAGATCCTCCTTGTAACAGTATAATCCCATTAAGTCAATCAAAAGGGGATATAAAGTGTGGTGTCTTGCTGATAATACTGGATATATTTTCAAGTGTGATATATACACTGGCAAAGGAGAAACTGAATCCAACAGGAGGAAGGAACTCGGATGAGGTGGAGATATAGTTCTCAAACTGACAGATCAATTACATAACAAGAACCACAAAGTTTTCATTGACAATTGTTTCACATCTTTTCCTCTCCTAGAAGCCTTGCAAGGCGTGAAGATTCAAACTTGTGGCACAATCAGACCTACAAGAAAGGATTTCCCAGCTCTGATAGGTGACAAACAACTAAAAAGACGACAATTTGATTAGTCCACACTCAATGGTATAACTGTGTATAAATGGATGGACAATAAATCAGGTCACCTGGCGTCCAACCACCATGGAATTACAACCACAGGTAGTGCAATGTAGTTCAGTTCGAAGCTTTAAGAATCATTTAGATAAACACCTAAGCAAGATGCTGTAATGATTATAATTTATCTTATATTATTTGTTTTTGTTTATTATTAGTTATATGTCAATTTATTATTATTTACTATTTACCTGTTTGTTTATTATTTAACTATACCTATGCATTTATTTATGTATTTTATTTGTTATTTACTGTCACGTGGGTCACGTGACGAGACTTGGAAGGCTGTCGGCACGGACGCCTCATCATCCACTGACCACGTGATTTGGCAAGAAGGAGTGGTGGTGACCCAGCACACACCTGGCCGGCCGAAAGGTGGCGTGAGGTCAGGCTTGGCTTCAGTGTTGCCAACTGTCCCTACGAGGTATCTGCTGTGCGCATGCGCAGATCCATGCCCACCCACTCTCCCTCACCCTCCCGGATGTATAAGAGGGCACCAGGACGGAAGGAGGACACACACCTTACGGCCGTCTGCCGTTGAGGGCGGACCCCCCCCCTCCCCTCCCAGTTCCACGGAGGGAGGGCGCCGGGAACAAGGAGACCACGAGGAGCAGGATACAAGGAGGAGTGGTGTAGGACACACACCTTACGGCCGTCTGCCGTTGAGGGCGGACCCCCCCCTCCCCTCCCAGTTCCACGGAGGGAGGGCACCGGGAACAAGGAGACCACGAGGAGCAGGATACAAGGAGGAGTGGTGTAGGACACAAGGAGGAGACGCGCGCCCGTCCTTAGCAGGACACTAATGGGGACTCGTCCGGAAGGAGACTACGCAGCGCGAGGAGTGGTGTAGTATATTTATAATCTTGTAGACATCACGCTGGTGATTATTATTATTTATATTTGTGTTTGATCCAGATAGGATAGTGCTCTGTGTTATATCCAAATAAAAACACGTGTTAGTGTTACCTTGGTGTTTCTTTCTCTCTCGCCCGAATTCTCAATAATACCGAGTATACAAAACATTTAATTGTACCCCCCTGACATTTACATTATTATAGTTTTTATTTTTATTATTATTATGATTTTTTTCGCATCCGACCTAGATATGGACCAAAAGGTCTCCTGTTGGCATGCTCCGCCTTTGTAATCCTTTGTAAGAGTGTAATCACTTACCTACAAGTGATAAAGGACTATAATGACAACATGGGGGGAGTGGATAAGCATGATATGCTTCGACAGTTGTATGGTACAAACAGACAGAGCAAGAAAAGGTGGCACAGAATCTTTTTTGGTCTTGTTGATATAAGTAAAGTTAATGCGTTTACTGTATACAAAGAAAGTCGTGCATCTCTTCCACTTTTCAAATTCTGAAGAGAACTGGTCCAAGGACTTCTGACATTTGCTAAGAATCGTGGATCTAGAGGAGCCCCCAAGCGGAGAAAAATTGACTACAGCATACCTACATCTGTTAGGCTCAGCAACACTGGGATCCACTGGCCTAATTTCACAGGGAAGAAAGGAAGGTGTGAGGTATGCTCCAAGAAAGGGGTAGAATCACCATCAATATCAGTCCGCAGGCACTGTGGGATTCATCTCTGTTGCAATGCAACAACAACAAAATTTCATGAATTTCATAACTAAGTTCTCTCTCTCTCTCTGGGAATATAGTACTAAGAGACATAGTCAATTATTACATTTTTTCAAGCCAAACATAATAAAATATTTTAGTTTTTTATGTAACAGATTGCCAAAGATAATCATAAGATGTGATATTGAAGTGATTTCATAATAATTTTTGCCAAACATAATCATAAAGTATGCTACTGAATTGTTATTTCATAGTTTTGCATTCATATATAAGCGTACAATTGTTTTTATCTGAGCTAAAAAATGCTTCCTTTTTTTGGTCTTGAAAAGCCTGACGGGACTTTGAGTTCCCACCATTGTATTTTTGTATGAATAATACATAATGGTAATTTTGCAACATAAGTGTTTTTTTTTTCCTAAGAAGGGAGTACCTCCAAATGAGAATGAAAAATTAAGCTTTTCATAATTCAGTACTGAAAGTAATAAAAAAAAATGTGATGTCATTGTCTACTTTCTTCCTGGTTGAACACTTTCCGAAACCTCCTCTCTGGTTTGGAAGCAAATCTTTTCCCTTTGAACGTCTACAAGTGTTCCCCCTCAGCTGAATATAATTGCCTGGCGACTGCCATAATGAGTACAACAATCGAATACTGACGCCAAAGGGAGGATAGCGTCACTGTTTACCTAACCCAGCGTCCCGGGGACTCGTGGCATGTCCGATGTAATAGGCCATCTCACTCTATGACGAGTAGTTTACACCAAGAGGCGCTTAGTTACGACTAAAGCTCTGACCTTTGACCTTTTACCTAGGTGTCTGGACTGCCAAAAGAAAGAAGAGTCACGGGTAACTTCTGGATTCGAACCGTGGAGTCTACATCATGTAAAATGAGACAGGGACCAGTTAGCAAATGGTTATTGTTCTGTGCCAGTCAAGTCAACTGGCACGGAAGCGAAGAGTGGACCGTAAGGCACGTTCTTAAATTCCCAGTGTATCGTGGTTTTAGAGGACCCTTATCCTATTGAATTTCATTAAAAAAAGAATAAAAAAAGGGAGTTTCGTGGCTCTAGATGACCTTAGCCTTTATAAAAAAAAAAAAAAAAAAAAGTTTCGTGGATAAAAAAAATAGAAGAAGGAGGAGAAGAAGAAGGAGGAGGAGAAGGTGAAGAAGAAGAAAAAAACGGCCAAGAAGGGAATATATGACTTAGGCGCAATACATTCAAAAAAGCTCCATTGCACAATACGTCCTAACAGGCGAGGAGTATACTCGCTACGTCCTTAGGTGACGTTTCGTCTGAAATAGGTGCCCCCGTCACGTGCAGATGCACGAAATAGCGTGACGGCAATCAAGTTAAAAAGGTAAGTAGCACCCAGTACGGAAGGGGGAAACTAATTATTGTTTTAATTACCTCGCGCGGAATGCTCCAGTTATCTTTATCGTCTTAGTGTGGCGGCACACTGGGCATTTCTCGCTAGCATGCTATTCATTTTTGCTACTTCGTTTGACTAGAAACGACTTCGGTTACGATTTTTTTTTTTTTTTTCGAATTTCCAAATGTCAAATTACTCTTGCGCCATATAGTGAGAAACTGAATGACGAACTAGTAGAAGTTAAACCTATAAGAATGTTAGACACGTTATTGAGATATTCGTACGGAAGTCTCGAAAATATAGTTACCGAAGTCGCTCCTAAGTGAGTATTACTTATTATTCTTGGACATCGTCTTAGGTTACATCTCCGTAGCACTCCATTCACCCATTTCCCTTCAGTATCGAATAGGAGTAATAATTAATCATCCCTCCTTGCATTATGCTAACAACACTGATGACGTATCGCGGCACTA
>NC_134793.1:42915049-42920049 GCF_046742065.1 Oratosquilla oratoria
TGTCTAATTTATACATACCATGACTTAAATTTAAGTTATTGACAAATGTATCTTTGATCAGACTGGATTCTATTATATTTCTCGTCAAATATGACTTATCTTTAACAATTTCTTTAGCACCCTCCCAATTTATACAATGATTAAAATCCCTTAGGTGAATAAATAAAGCATTAGAAATTTGCCCACTCTTGACGCTATACTGATGTTGTTTTAACCTTACTTTTAATTCTTTTCCAGTCTGACCAATATAGCCTACCACCACTATCATTGAATTAATTAAATTATGCATTGTTGACTCATATTTTGTATTTGACTGTAATTTTTTTCCAGCAAAAGTTTGGTATGGCTATGGGTAACCCACTTTCTCCGGTTCTTAGCAATTTTTACATGGAATTTTTTTAAACTAAATTATTACCTAAGATTCTCCCCCATTTTGTCACATGGTACAGATACATTGATGATATCTTATGTATTTGGCCTGCAAATGATGATCCTACTTTGTTCTTAACTAAACTCAATGCCTTGGTCCCTTCCATTAAATTTACCATGGAAATAGAGGAAAATAATCATTTACCTTTCCTTGATGTAATGATTTACAGAAAGGAAAGGTCCTTCAAATTTGATGTCTATAGAAAACCCACCAATGTCCTTTCATACGTACATTTTTATTCGTCTCATCATTGCAGGACAAAGATGTCAGTGTTGTCATCAATGTTTCTGAGAGCCCATAGAATTTGCAGTCCGGAGTTTTTGGATGATGAACTCTTAAGAATATCTAACATAGCTTCAAAATTAAAATATCCTAAGCACCTCGTGGAGATTTCTTATAAATCGGCAAAGAAATCTTTCTATGAGGAAAAAGCTAGTAAAACTTTTAATGTAAAGAACCTACTTGTACTGCCTTTCAACGAGAATTTTGTCAAACTACCTCATATTCTTAAGACTTTCAACATTCAAGTGGCATTTAAGAACTCTAATACAGTTAGAAGTCTTTTAATTAAAAACTCTCCTTATAAGGAAGAAGGATGCATATATTCAATTCCATGTAAAAATTGCGACAAATGCTATATTGGTCAGACTGGAAAAGAATTAAAAGTAAGGTTAAAACAACATCAGTATAGCATCAAGAGTGGGCAAATTTCTAATGCTTTATTTATTCACCTAAGGGATTTTAATCATTGTATAAATTGGGAGGGTGCTAAAGAAATTGTTAAAGATAAGTCATATTTGACGAGAAATATAATAGAATCCAGTCTGATCAAAGATACATTGGTCAATAACTTAAATTCAAGTCATGGTATGTATAAATTAGACAATTTTATTGTGAAAAAAGTAGTAGCCCAAACGTCCAGAGCCGCGAACGGGTCAGGTTGACATTAGAGCCTCACAACCTTTCCTGGTTCCCTCCCTGACCTCATACTCTTTGTATATATTCTTGTGTACTTTTTCTTTTCTATGTACCCTGAGGATGTCTGAATAGACGAAAGCGCTTGGTCATCAGTTTTTCTTTTTCCTTGGTGGTTTTTCCGCATATTTAGAATCACGAGTTTATGTGATTTCTCATGCATATATATATATATGTGTGTGTGTGTGTGTGTGTGTGTGTGTGTGTGTGTGTGTGTGTGTGTGTGTGTGTGTGTGTGTGTGTGTGTGTGTGTGTGTGTGTGTGTGTGCGTGTGTGTGTGCGTGTGTGTGTGTGTGTGTGTGTGTGTGTGTGTGTGTGTGTGTGTGTGCGTGCGCGCGCGGGTGTGTGTATGTGCGGGTGTGTATATATGCGGGTGTGTGTGTGCTCGGGTGTGTGTGTGTGTGTGTGTGTGTGTGTGTGTGTGTGTGTGTGTGTGTGTGTGTGTGTGTGTGTGTGTGTGTGCGTGTGTGTGTGTGTGCTTTTGTGTGTGTGCTTGTGTGTGTGTGTGTGTGTGTGTGTGCCTGTATATCGATGTATGTATAGATGCAATATATATATATATATATATATATATATATATATATATATTGAGACATTCTGACAGGTTGATGTAAGCGGAATAGGAAACACAGGAGTCTTGGTCTTGAGTTTATTCCTGACTAGTTTCGCAGGTATGCTTTTTCAAAGGAATATGTGTACAAACGGGCTGTGGGCATTATATACATGGGGTGGACCTCACCACCTCTCCGAGTTGTCATAGTTGGTGGCGAATGTGAACATCACATTGTGGCTCATGTGACAATGAAGACATTTTTACAATTAAATATGATAACACTAATACCAAAGAAATTATTAATAGAAAATGTAACAATAGTAATGGTAACGATGAAGATAAATTAATAATATTAACAGTAATAACAAAAATGATAGTAGCAATACAGGAAATAATAACAATAAAATAATAATAATAAAAACAATAATAAAAATGATAATGCTAATAACCAAGAAATAAAAATTATTAATAGTAATTATGACAATAATAGTGAAAACAATGATAATTAAATATTTAAATAGTAACAATAATAATAACAATAATAATAATAAAGATAATGAAAGTAATAATAATGAAGATGGTAATAATAAAAATGAAAATGTAATGATAAAATTATAAATATAATGATAGAAATAATAAATAATAGTTATAAATAATAGTGTTGAAAATAAATAGTAACAAATAGCATTAAAAGAATAAATCATGATAAAAAGTTGGGGCAAGGTAGCATGGAGGAACTTCAGAGTGAAAGGAAGAAAGCTGGAGAGGGTAGGCCGAAGTGGGAAAAAGGTATCTACTTAGGGTCGGGGGGTCTGGGAAGCCATTCCTGGAGGGCAAGTGTCGCGGTAGATTTTGTCCATTTCGAGTCACCAGTTCTCTTGTTTGTGTTTTTGTGGTTGGCAATGTAAAGTGATTCAATTATTTTCCGTTGTTTCTTGTGTAGTCCTTTAGCTAGAATGGTGGAACCCTCCCAGTTAGGCAAATGTCCCTCTGTGTCAATGTGGTTAACTAGAGCGTTGGTTTCTCGGTGGTGTCTAATGTCCGCTTTGTGTTCCTTGAGTCTGTTGTCAAGTCCTCTGTATGTCTCTCCGTAGTATGCACAGTCACATCCTTTGCAGGGAATTTTGTAAACGATGCTATTGTCACGGTTCGTCTTGGTTCTGTTGGTGGTCAAGTGTCCTATTTTCTTCCCTGTGTCATTTACTATGATGAGTCCTGTCTGTCTCAACGTTTTGGAAAGCATGTGAGAGAGGCCAGAGTTAGGAACCACAAGGTATCGTAAATTTGTCCTCTCTTCACATCCTTTCCTCTGTCTGATTTTAATGGCTTTCCGTAGTGACGTCCCTAACATGCCCTCTGGGTACCTCAGGTTCCTGAATGCAGCGGTTACGTATTCAATTTCCTCTTGTAAATACTCTTCGCTGCATATTCTAAGAGCCCTAAGGTAAAACCCAATGATAAACCCAGAAAAGGTCTTCTCGTCGTGTGCGCTAAAATAGTGGATAAAGTCGTCTTTGTTTGTCGGTTTACGGTATACCTTGAACCTAGCGCTGCTGTCCGATCTGATGACGACAGCGTCTAGGAAAGGTAGGGAACCGTTGGTCTCTTCCTCTACTGTGAATTTAATTCTTTTGTCCACGTTGTTCAGTTGTTCCAGTATGTTTCTTGTGTCGTTTGTTTTGTGTGAAATGAAGAGGATGTCGTCAACATAACGGTACCACCTGGAGTTAGCTGGGACGATATGCAGAAGGTGGTCCCTTTCCAAAGTCTCCATGTAGAGCGATGCTGCCACCGCACTCAATGGAGACCCCATTGGAAGCCCCTCATGTTGTCTGTATTCCTGCTTGTTAAAAACAAAGGAACCAAATTTTATGCACTTATCCACCAACTCCAAGTAGTCACGCTTGTTGATGGGTAAGTTGTCGGTGTCAATGTGTTGTACTGTTTCTTTAACGGCCCGAAGGGCACCGTCTATTGTTACGTTTGTGTAGAGGGAAGTGATGTCAAAGCTTATCAGGCGTTGGCATTCAGGAACCTGAGGTACCCAGAGGGCATGTTAGGGACGTCACTACGGAAAGCCATTAAAATCAGACAGAGGAAAGGATGTGAAGAGAGGACAAATTTACGATACCTTGTGGTTCCTAACTCTGGCCTCTCTCACATGCTTTCCAAAACGTTGAGACAGACAGGACTCATCATAGTAAATGACACAGGGAAGAAAATAGGACACTTGACCACCAACAGAACCAAGACGAACCGTGACAATAGCATCGTTTACAAAATTCCCTGCAAAGGATGTGACTGTGCATACTACGGAGAGACATACAGAGGACTTGACAACAGACTCAAGGAACACAAAGCGGACATTAGACACCACCGAGAAACCAACGCTCTAGTTAACCACATTGACACAGAGGGACATTTGCCTAACTGGGAGGGTTCCACCATTCTAGCTAAAGGACTACACAAGAAACAACGGAAAATAATTGAATCACTTTACATTGCCAACCACAAAAAAACACAAACAAGAGAACTGGTGACTCGAAATGGACAAAATCTACCGCGACACTTGCCCTCCAGGAATGGCTTCCCAGACCCCCCGACCCTAAGTAGATACCTTTTTCCCACTTCGGCCTACCCTCTCCAGCTTTCTTCCTTTCACTCTGAAGTTCCTCCATGCTACCTTGCCCCAACATTTTATCATGATTTATTCTTTTAATGCTATTTGTTACTATTTATTTTCAACACTATTATCATTGTTATTATAACTATTATTTATTATTTCTATCATTATATTTATAATTTTATCATTACATTTTTATTTTTATTATTACCATCTTCATTATTATTACTTTCATTATCTTTATTATTATTATTGTTATTATTATTGTTACTATTTAAATATTTAATTATCATTGTTTTCACTATTATTGTCATAATTACTATTAATAATTTTTATTTCTTGGTTATTAGCATTATCATTTTTATTATTGTTTTTATTATTATTATTTTATTGTTATTATTTCCTGTATTGCTACTATC
>NC_134793.1:42925049-42927549 GCF_046742065.1 Oratosquilla oratoria
CTGTACCATTTCTCTGAATATTCATTTCCTTCTTTCGTCTACCCTGTGGTGGGGGAAAAGAATGCTGCCACCAAGTTTTCCCACTTGAGTCGTACGAGGCGATAAAAATGGGACGGGGATACGACTAGGAATCCTGCTGCAGGTTTGGGTCTTTTAATGTGAGTGTGAGTTTGGGTGTGTAGTTTGGAGGTTCTCAGGAGTGCAGAGAGGACGAGGGAGAAAAGGGGTGGCTATACTAGTAAGTGAAGAGATAGGTAAGCGTGTAGTGGAATGGAATCAGGTTTCTTCAAGGTTAATATGGAAGAAGGTGAAACTGGGAAGGTAGTTGTGGGTTTTTGCAAGTATATATGGGCCTGGTAGTGAGAAGAGTGCAGAGGAAAGGAAAGCTTTTTGGATGGATTAGGGAAAAATGTCAATGTGGTTGTATTGGGAGACCTTAATACTAGGGTAGGAAATGGACCAATAGACGGAGTGATTGGGAAGTGTGGAGTTCCAAGAAAAAATCGTAGTGGAGAGTTGATGGTGGAGATATGTCTCGAGAGTTGACGATAGGAAATACAGTGTTTAGGAAGAAAGTCAAGCATAAGTACACATGGGAGAGGGTGGTGGATGGAAGGGTGATAGATAAAACGTTAATGGACTATATAGTGGTAACCAGGAGTATAGTAGGAAGAGTTAAGGATGTACATGTTCTAAGGGGAGAGAGTGGGGGAATATCAGATAATTTTTTGTGAAAGGTAAGTTGAGAGTGGAGGATAGGTGGAGAAAGAGGAAAAGGACAGAAGGTACATAAGTGCTTAGAGTGAGCTGCTTAAATGAGAAAGAAAAGGAGGAGTATAAGAAGAAGCTGAGAGAGGAGTGGGAGGGAGTGAAGGATAGAGTAGAACTAGGAGTGGAGGAGGAATGGGGATGGTTCAAGGAGGGAGTCACAAGGTGTGCAAAGACAGTATGTGGAACAATGAGGACGGGAGGAAATAGAAGGAAGAGTAGTGAGTGACGGGATGAGGAAGCAAATAAGGGTGTAGAAGAGAAGAAGCGAGCTTTCATAGATTGGTTACAAATTAGGACAAGGAAATCATATGAGAGGTACAAATTAAAGAGAAGTAAAGCATGAGATAAAGGAGGCAAAGAGGAGAGCAGATGTGAAATGGGGTAAGAGTATGACAGAATCTTTTGAAAGTAACAAAACAATTTTGAAAGGAAATTAAAAGAGGAAGAGGAGGCGAATCAAGTAGAGAAGAAAAGGTAAAAGATGCAGTTGGAAAGATGATAATGAAAGAGAAGGCAGTGAGAGGAAGGTGGTCAGAGTATTTTAGGGAGATACTAAATGTGAAGGAGGATAGGGAGGGAAAGGTAGTTGCAGTGGGAAGTGCAAAGAAAATGACTGTGATGAATGAGGAAATTGGAGGAGAAATAAAGAAAGATGAAGTGAAGGCAGCTGTTAAGTTGAAGACATCAGGTAAGGCACCTTGGTTGAATGGATGCCATACAGAATGTCTGAAAAAACGAAGTACAGTGATGGTGGAATGGCTGGTGAGGTTATTTAATGTTTGTTTAAGAGAGGGTAGAGTGCCGGAGGACTGGAGGAGTGCCTGTATAGTTCCACTGTACAAGGGGAAAGGGGACAAGTGTAAGTGTAGTAGTTACAGAGGGATCAGTTTGTTAAGTGTAGTTGGGAAGGCTTATGAGAGGATTAGGAGAGGAACAGAGGGAGTAATTGGCAAGGAACAGTGTGGGTTTATGACAGGTAGGGTTTGTGTAGATCAGATTTTTTGTGGTAAGACAGATATGTGAGAAAGCTATAGGAAAAGGTAAGGATGTATTTTGGGCTTTTATGGATCTGGAAAAGGCGTATGACAGGGTAGACAGGAAGGTACTGTGGGAGGTATTGCAGATATACGGGATAGGAGGAAAGATGTTAAGAGCAGTCAAGAGTTTTTATGAGAGTAGTAGAGCTTGTGTTAGGATTACAAATGGAGAGAGTGAGTGGTTTGAGGTAAAGGTGGGACTTTGTCAGGGATGCGTTATGTCGCCCTGGCCGTTCAATTTATACATGGATGGGATGGTGCGAGAAGTAACTGCAAGGGTAGTGGGTTGGTGATAGGAAATGGTAAAAGAAAATGGAGAAAAGTGTGAGATAAACCAGTTGTTGTTTGCTGACGACATTGCGCTTGTGGCAGGATCAAAGGAGAGATTGAGGAAATAAGTGACAGAGTTTGGGAAAATATGCAAAAGAAGGAGGTTGAAGATAAATGTGGGTAAAAGGTGATGAGATGTACAAGGGGAGAGAGTGGCAGCAGACTGGAAGTGAGTATTAAGGGAGAGAGACTGGGAGGAAGTGAATAGTTTTAGATACTTGGGTGCGAATATGGCAGGAAAGGGAGGAGTGGGGGTGGAGGTAGAATGTAGATTGAGAGAAGCGAGTAAATGCCTTGGGGATTAAAAAGTGTAATGAGAAATAGACATCTGGGAAGGGATGCTAAAAGGAGATTGTATGCAG
>NC_134793.1:42932549-42947549 GCF_046742065.1 Oratosquilla oratoria
GACTTCCCTAAGTCTACAATTCAACAATGTGTTTGACATTCTTATAGGCTTAACTTCTCTTAGTTCGTCATTCAGCTTTTCGATATATGACGCAAAGGTGATTTGGCATTTGGAGATTCTACTTAAATAATTAAATTGAGTCGCGTATGTGTGACGGGGGCTTAGGCTGCGTTTACATCGAGCGAGTCCTGGCCGATTCTCGCCAAATGCTGTGAATTTGAACAATTAGAAGAAGAATTTGCTTGCAGCATTCTTAGAACACTTCATCAATCTATCTGACAACCGTAAAGGTTTAGCTTCTTCTATTTCTCCATTCAATTTCTCAATATACGACGCAAAGGTAGTTTGACTTCTGAAGATTGGAAAAAAAAACGAAAGATTATAACCGACGTCGTCTCTACTCAAACGAACTCACAACGGTTGAGGAGAATCAACCGAGACTCGCTCAGCGTCAACACAGCCATACATACTGTACGTACGGTGATACGATCACGAGCAGAGGCTAAGAAATTCTCTTGATGAATTAACAAATGACGACAAAGTTTAAGATGTTCATGTAACAAAAACCTCTCTACAGAAGTGGGTGAGGGCACCACGAAGATGAATAGAATTACCTGACGGAAGAGTGAACACTTTAGACAAGATCAATTGAAGGTTTACGCGTTGAGGAACTCACACACACACAAACACACACACACACACACACACACACACACACACACACACACACACACACACACACACACGCACACACAAACGACTCGAAACGGCAGTGGTAGCGTTTGCAACCGCCATTAAAGCGGTCCGAGTTCGAATCCCGATGCGATGAGAGTCGTTAATCCAACTCTCGTGGGCGGGGAGTTGGGTGTGTGTATGTGTGTGTGCGTGTAAGGTCACATCATTACCCATAGATTGGTCATATATGACCACTGAGCTCTCATCCAGGAAGGTAATAGCTGTCGATCACGAGTCCAACACGTAACCCAAGACCATGGTGAATCTCACGTACACCACTGAGTCACACAAGAAATATATAGAGAAATATACACAATATTCCAAAATATTTTTCTCTCGTATTTCTTCCTTTGTTTTCCTCTCCTTCCCCTCGCCCCGCCTAGCAGACTTGTTCGATGTCCCCATCTTTATCCACATATCCCTTTTGTCCTGTCTTCCCTGTCTACATTTTTCCATTCTTCTTTTCTCTCCCCTACTTTTATCCAATTCTCTTCGCCCACCCTTCTGTCTCAGCCACCTCCTACTCAGCCATTTCTGTCTCAATTCCTTTTTCTATATTCTTTTAAGATTTTATTTACACGTCAAGGTAATAGTGTCTACCAGTGGCTCATAGTGAACATTTATGCATTTCTTCATTATTTAGTTTTCTATTTTAGTATACCTTGTGTATTCCTCTGTTTCCTTTTATACATTCATATGTTACATTTCTCCATTCACCCTTCTTCTTCCTCCTCCTCCGTCTCCTCTTCTCTCCCCTTTCTATAAATTTGTTTCCCAAAACGAAAATGCTCTCTTTACTCTGATTTTCCTTTCTTGTCGCCCGTGCCATACTGACTTATCACTCTCTCTCTCTCTCTCTCTCTCTCTCTCTCTCTCTCTCTCTCTCTCTCTCTCTCTCTCTCTCTCTCTCTCTCTCTCTCTCTCTCTCTCTCCATCTACCTTTCTTCTGTCTTTCTCTTTTGTTCTGTTTCTTGTCATTCCTCCCTCAGTGTGTATCTTACCCTCCGGTCTGTTCCTCCCTCTCCGATATATTGCGACCCTCTGCTGCCTTGGATTTTCTTTTGTTTGTGGCTCCTCTACGCTCCCTCCTATTGGCCCTTTTCTACTCCCTCGTCTCTCTCATTTTTTAGACATATTTATTACCTTCATCTTTTCGTTCTTCCTCTTTTATCCTTGCCCTTCTCTTCACCGACTGACCCCACTTCCACCACCGCCACCGCCATCACCTCCTCCTCCTCCTCCTCCTCCTCCTCCTCCTCCTCCTCCTCCTCCTCCTCCTCCTCCTCCTCCTCTTCCTCCTGCATCGCCTCCACTCTTCTCTTTTTCTCGACTTATTCTTCCATCCTTTCCCTTCTTGTTAACCCTCTCCCCTTCATATCCTCCCTTCGCGTTATGTCTCTTCCTTTCACCCCTTCCTCCTCATTAACTCTTTTCATTTCCACGTTGTTTTTTCATCTTTTACATTCTTTTCACCCCGTCTAATTTCACCAACTATTCCTTCTACTATTTCCTTTTTTCTGAAGTCTTCTTTCCTTCTCTTCCTTTTGCACTAAACCTCCTCCTCTTCCTATCTTCTTCCTTCCTCTTCTCCTTTTTTTTCCTGAAACTGCAACGTTTGTCCTTTTGTTCCTCAGTTCTCTCTCTCTCTCTCTCTCTCTCTCTCTCTCTCTCTCTCTCTCTCTCTCTCTCTCTCTCTCTCTCTCTCTCTCTCTCTCTCTCTCTCTCTCTCTTCGCCCCATCTTTCTTTCTCTTTCTCGTCCTCCAGATCCGTCACGTCCCCTGGCTTAGAATCATATGAATATAAATACGATTGCAAAAGGCACGACTACACGTCTGAATCGCGTGAATTGAATTTGATTCGGCACAAATTAATGAAAGAACCGCCAGAGGATTTCTGTCTAATAGTGGAGGACAATCGGCCCGAGTTCACCCGATAACCTACGCCAAGAGACGCGTACTGTACCTGTGACTAGAAGATGCGTGGAGGACGGGGAGAGGAAGAAGAGAGAGGGGAGATGGGGGGAGGAGAGGGGAGGAGGGTGAGAGTGGAGGGGGAGAGGGGAGGGCGAGAAAGGAGAGACGAAATGTCGAGAAAGGTATGTAGGAGGATGATGAGTAGGAGGAGAGGGAGATGGAGGAAAGAGGAGTGGGTAGGAGGAGGAAGGTGGGGGAGCGAGGAGGGGAGGAGGGGACGGGGGTAGGAGTAAGAAGAAAGGAGGAGTAGGCGGTAGGGAGGAGTGTGTAGGAGTGACGCGTGGGTAAAAGGAGGGAAAAGGCAGTAGTGGGAGGGACAAAGAGGTTGTGTGTGTGTGTGTGTGTGTGTGTGTGTGTGTGTGTGTGTGTGTGTGTGTGTGTGTGTGTGTGTGTGTGTGTGTGTGTGTGTGTGTGTGTGTGAATTCCAACCCGGACCCTCGTAGTGACAGTCAGGGACTCGACCAACCGCGCAACCGAGAGTGTGTGTGTGTGTGTGTGTGTGTGTGTGTGTGTGTGTGTGTGTGTGTGTGTGTGTGTGTGTGTGTGTGTGTGTGTGTGTGTGTGTGTGTGTGTGTGTGTGTGTGTGTGTGTGTGTGTGTGTGTGTGTGTGTGTGTGTGTGTGTGTGTTTGCGTGTGTGTGTGTGTGTGTGTGTGTGTGTGTGTGTGTGTGTGTGTGTGTGTGTGTGTGTGTGTGTGTGTGTGTGTGTGTGTGTGTGTGTGTGTGTGTGTGTTTACTGAGTCATAACTTCCTCTTTTGAAAACTGGACACGAAAAATCAGCCACAAGTAAAAAAAAAAAAACATTGAAGACAGAAACTAAATCTACGAAGAAATCTTCTCGAGTGAAATCTTGAAGACCTCAGATAAGTGACTAGACATTTCTTTCCTGATGGATTAATACCAAACGAAGGAACAAATAGCCTATGCGTCAACGAAGAAAGGGATAAAGGAGAAGTCACACAAGAAGACTGACTGTAAGGATGGGAAAGGAAGAAGGATTGAGGAATGTAGGGAAAGGGGATCGACGGAGGATGTTAGAGGGTGTTAGAAAAGTTAAAGGATATTAGAGATGTTAGAAGTAGTTAGGATTGTTAGAGATATTAGATATGTTAGAAGAAGTTAGGGATGTAATAGATATTAGATATGTTAGGGTTATTAGAGATGTTAGATTAGGCTAGAGGGTGTTAGGGAAGTTAGAGGATATTAGAGATGTTAGAATGAGTTAGTGATGTTAGATATGTTAGATTAGGTCAAAGGATGTTAGAGGGGTTAGAGGGTGTTAGAGGATATAAAGATGTTATAGGATGTTAGACATGTTACAGGACGTTAGAGATATTAGAGGATATTAGAGGTGTTAGAAAATGTTAGAAGTGTTAGAAATGAACGACACGGGGATTCAACCAGCTGTTCGTGTTGGCTGGTCAGGCGAATTATATTATGTGTGTACAAGTGTGATCGAGTTGGTATTGTATCTGTATCCAGGAAAGCGGATGAACAAATAACGAATTTCGCTTTGTGCACGTAGCTGTGCGTGCGTATGTATATTTGTATTTATATGTGTAGGTATGTAGGTATGACATAATAATATACCCCTCACCTCCTCATCACCCATCCCCTCCCCCCCCCCGTACAGGGTTATTATTAGCATAAATCTTATGCAGTCAATACTCTAAGGAATATTAATCTTACCCCCTACGGGCCCGAGTCACACAGGATTCTTTTCATTCGGGAATATTCTCCAATCAAAAATAATGCTGATCTTTTGTTGAACCCTGACATCCCTCCTTTCTTCTGCTCTCCTTAGCATACGTCCTCTACCGCCTCAACATCTTGATGCGCAAGTAGCATAATCGAAAGCGCGTTAGTCTCGCATTCGCTTAGTTGTGGGTTCGAATCCCGCACTCCCCTCCAATTCCCAGCAGTGACTGTTAGTTAGCTGCCCCAACAGTCCCCAAAGCGCATTGGAACAGAAATAGTAACCATGTAGTCATCGCTGATACTATCGGTTGTTTTGAGAAACGGTTAGACAACTTCATGGATGTGGATGACAGGTGGTAATAGACAATGAACTGCCTAGTGTAGGCCTCATGGACTCTTGCAGTCTCCTTCATTCTTATGTTCTTATGTCAAAGGCGGGGGTGGCTTCGGCCGCAGGTACTCAGCGTTTCCTGGGGTAGGTCCCTCACCTTCATGACATCACCTCTTCGGGAGGATATTGTTACTTCAAGACCAGAACAGCTATTTGTTTATCAATCTAACTCCATGTAACTCCTCCTACTCTTCCTCCTCGTATGCGAAGGAGAGGGAGGAGGAAAAGAATGAAGAGGAGAAGGAGAAGGAAGAGAAGGGGAAGGAGGGAAAGAGAAAGATGAGGACGAGGAAGAGGAAGAGGCGGTGAAGGAGAAGAAGGAGAAGGAGGAGGAGGAGGAGGAGGAGGAGGAGGAGGAGGAGGGTTGGTAGTTGGTACGACGATTTCGGGGTTGTTACCGAACACTACCCATCAGGTTCTCTTAGAAATGAATGTTTCGAGTGATTTTACAGGTGACGGTACGCTAGGCATTTTTCGCTAGCATGCTACTTGCTTTAACTACTTCGAGTAGAAACGACTCCGGTTACGATCTTTTGTTTTTTAGAATTCCAATTTTCAAGTTACACTTGCGTCATAAAATGAGAAGCTGAGTGACGGACTAAGAGAAGTTAAACCAAGAATACGAATCTTAGACACTTTTTTGAGATGTTCTTATACGGAAGTCTAGACTACCCCGAAGTCATTTCTACTCAAATGAAGTCGCAAAAGCAGGTAGCATGCTAGCCTAGTGTGCCGCCACTTTTAGGAGAACCAGACACTTAAGGATCAAGATCAAATGTGAATAATCATAACCATTTCTTTTCTACCGCCTGCTTGAATATCTGCTGACGTACACAGATTGTACATGTGTACAATTTTATGCCCATTGGAGTACAATGTGCTCTTGTTTATCTTGTATGTTGTACACCTAGATCTCTTAATCCAATGCTCGCCAACCGCCACTGGTGCGGACGTTTGTGCCCGGGACATAAAACCACTCCGGGAATTGGTGGTGCTTTATGTCCTGGGCCAATTCCTAAAATGGGTTTATGTCCTGGCCCCAAACGTCCACACAAGTGGCGGTTGGCGAGTGTTGAATTAAGAGACCTATGTATGTATGCCTCTTCTTACGCTCCTGTCTTGAGTTGTAAAAAAAATTTCTATTTCTTCGGACGTTTGTGTTTTTTTCAGAATATATATTGTACGGAACTTTATCTAATGTAACATTTTTGCTGGGCCTTAACTTTGTAATGTGGATATGTGTATTATTTATTGTTTCGGTGTGTGCATGAAGAAATAAAGAAGCAAATAAACAAGTTTGTCGATATTTTCAGGAATGCAGTCGTGATATTAGGTAATTAGAATGGAGGAAACTACCAATTACTTCAGCGCTCACTACATAGTTACTAAGTCTATTACGTTCGTTAACCATTCTGTTGGTAAACCAGTTTTTACCAATTTCCTTCTAGTTTTTATAGACAAAGAAAATATCAAAATCCTTTCGATACTAATACGGGATCGCAGTGTCGACCTATTTTTGCCTCAACTGCACGTGTGTCTGTATCCTAATCAGACTTCTCTAGAACTAGATTCTTCATTTTCATAATCTCTGGGAAGTTAGCTCAAATGCATATGGAAAGCGTATTAAATTGCATGCAGCTAAAGCACGTGATATGATACATTTCTTCTTACCGTTTTCTATTTCAGATAAATCCAACATCCCCGTTTTTTTATATCTTCCCTAAACATTTCATTATTTTCGTTCCCAAGGTAACCACCATACCATTTTGAACACACCAGACGCAACTAAAGCCGTTCTGGTCTCTCATCCTTCTAGTTGCGGGTTCGAATCCCGCACTCCTCTCCGGTTCCCAGCAGCGACTGTTAAGGTGGCGGTATACTAGGTTAGCATGCTACCTGTTTGTGCTACCTCCTTTGAGTAGAAACGACTCAAGTTACAATGTTCTAGACTTCCGTAAGAACATCTCAATAATGTGCCTAACATTCGTATTTCTCTTAATTCGTCACTCAGCTTCTCGCTCTATGACGTCATCAAGAGTAATTTGACATTTGGAAATTTGAAAATCAAAAGATCGTAATCGGAGTCGTTTCTACTCAAACGAAGAAACAAAAGCAAGTAGCATGCTAGCGAGAAATGCCTAGTGTGCCGCCACCTTCCTGTCCTAATAGTCAAAGCACACAGTGTGAAGGTGACGGCTTTGGCCGCAGCTACTCAGCTCCTCCTGGCGTATGACGCTCCTCATCTTCACTTTTCTCCAGACTCCCTCCTCGTTCCTCCTTCCGACGAAGTTTCTCCTTCCAATATTATTTAGATTATTTTAGATTATTTTTAGATACTTTATTCCTATTTACGCTCCTATTCTTTAATCCATTTCTCTGCTTCCTATTATCCTTTTATACGCTTTCCCTCCTATTCCTTCCCCCATCTCTCATTCGCATCCTCCTCCACACATCATATTTTCCCTCAGCGCAATTGTATGCAGTAAAAATTCCTACTCGAGCTCCACGCTTTGCAAGAAATATTTTGATGTATTTTCACTAAGCGACGACGTAATTCCCACTAAGGATTTCGCCTCAAATGTATTGTTTTATTCCCCCCCACCCCCGCCCTCGATTTCTTTGTTTCCATTTCCATCCTCGGGGGAGGGCAGCACTGCGGCCAGGCGGCGGCGAAGTTCCTCCTCTTCCCTCTTCTTCCATTCTTCCTCCTTCGTGTCATTCCTCTCCTCATCTCCATCCTCTTTTACTTTTCCTCCTCTTCCCCGTCTTCCTTCGACTGGTCTTCATCATCCCACTAGTCCTCTTCTTCCTCTTCTTCCTCTTTTTTTGGTTGCTCCTGCTACTCATCTTCCTCTTCTTTCCCTCTTCCTCCTGTTCTTCGTCTTCCTCTTTTTCTGTCATCTCTTTCTCAGACTCTTCTTTTGGTCCTCCTTTTACTGCTCTTCCTCCTCTTCCCTTCTTCCCCATATATTTCTCCTTCCTCAGTCTTCTCTTGATCCTCCTTTTACTCTCCTTCCTTTTCTTCCCTCTTCTTCTTAAACTTCACCTATCTCCTTCCATCTTTCATCCCCTCCTCAGTCTTCTCTTGGTCTTCCTTCTACTCCTCTTCATTCTCTTCCCCTCTTCTTCTTATTCTTCACCTTCATCCTTTTATCTGTCATCTCCTCATCGGTCTTATCTTACTGGTCGTAAGGAAGAGTCTGAAGGTCGAAGACGGCCCAAGTTGGTCGTGTCTGCACGACCGAGCCCAGAGCTCTTGAAGAACCTGAGCTGCTCTTCAGATAGAGGAAGGAACGGAAAGGGATCTGAAGAGAGTTCTGCTCCAACAGTACGAAGCTTCTGCTTCAAAGAGAGTACAGTTGTCGGGATGAAGGAAGAATTTTGCTTGAGTTAAAAACAAAAAAGAATGGGGTTTCAGACAATCACCTCACGACCTGAGGAACATGTTGATGTTGTCTGTTCACTTACTGGTGATGAGAGAGAGAGAGAGAGAATGAGTGACAGATAGAGAAAGAGAGAGAGAGAGAGAGAGAGAGAGAGAGAGAGAGAGAGAGAGAGAGAGAGAGAGAGAGAGAGGGAGAGAGAGAGAGAGAGAGAGAGAGAGAGAGAGAGAGAGAGAGAGAGAGAGAGAGAGAGAGAGAGAGATAGAGAGAGAGAGAGAGAGAGAGAGAGAGAGAGAGAGAGAGAGAGAGAGAGAGAGAGAGAGAGAGAGAGAGAGAGAGGGATAATTGAATGTACCGAGTACGTTAAAAATCGCAGATCTAATATTAAGATTGCTACAAACCCCTTGACCAAGCCTTCTAGCACTGATGTATCAATGATTTCTCTTGTAATCCACTCAAGGGAAATTCAATTTCCTCGTCCTCGTCTATTTCATTTCTCGAGGTTATATTTTACTTAATGATGGTCTAGACAATCAAGCAATTAGATTTATTCTCTCCTGTTCCTTTCTTAATGCAACATGAGAGCTCAATACACAGATGAGCTGTGCAATCCCATTTCGAGTGTCTTGATTTCTTTTTCTTCTGTTTTTAAGAAATCCAAAACCTTTGGACGAAAACAGTCTCGAGTATATTTTTGATTTTCTGAATAACTTGAAGAAAAACAGAGTTATTTGCCATCACTTTTTTTTTATGAAATTGTCATCCTTTTTCATTTATCATTCTTTTCATTGTTGTAATTATCATTATTATCATTGTTGTTATTACTATCATTATTATTATTATTGTTATTATTAATATTGTTATTTTGTTGTTATTATTGTTGTTACTATTACCATTATTATTATTACCATTATTATTATTACTTTTATTTCATATTATCTTATTTATTTACTCTCTTCTGTGTTTATCCATTTGTCTATTTTTTTTTTTTTTTCTATTTTTTTTTTTTTTTTTTTTTTTTTTTTTTTTTTTTTTTCACTGATATTCTTGAGTTTACCAAGGACTTAGTCTTGTTGCCTTTGCAGAATTCCCATTCAAACGTTCACGTTCCTATCTTATAATTTGAATGCTAATTGTACCTGCCAAGATATTTTGCAGATGGTAATTTCTCTTCTCAACACAGAAGATACAAATGTAAAAACTTAAATACACAAAGGAATATACTTGTACCCAAATGGACATCAGGAAGATGTACACACCTGAGCACAAATACACACGTACACACAAACGCATGTACACAGACACGATGGTTAGTAGTATATGAACGTAGGTATGCGCAAATTCATATACACAAGTACATATTACTCGATGGAGCAGCGGTAGCATTCGCGGCCGCCACCACGGCGGTCCGGGTTCGAATTCAGCCCAGGGCTGAAATAATTTCAGCATCGCTGCGATGCGAGTCGTTATTCCAACTCTCGTGGGCGGGAAGTTGGAGGTGTGTGTGTGCGTGTAAGGTCACAGCATTACACATAGATCGGTCATATATGACCTCTGAGCTCTCTTCCGGGAGGGAAACAGCTGTCGATCACGAGTCCAACACGTGATCCAAGACCACGGGGTGGAAGTTTGAGAGAAGGGGATGGGAGAGTGAGAGGCTGAGAACAGGAGGAGAGATGCCTGGGTTGGGTTGACCCTTGCGAGACAAGTGTGTGGTTTAATTTATTTGTTTGTTTGTTTGTTGGCTACCCTATGACGAAACCGCCCTTGATGTCAAATCAGGTCAGTGAGTGATGAACCACGCCATCCATCATGTGGACCTGTCACCTCTCACTCCCTCTCTCACTCTCTCACTCACCCACTCCCTTCCTCCCTCTCACTTACACTCCCTCTGTTCCATTCACTCACTCACCTTCCCTCTCCCTCCTCCTCACTCACTCTCACTCTCCCTCACCATTACTCATTACATCGCCATTAATCTTACTCACCCTCTATCCGTCCATCCGTCTCACTCATCATCTTCATCATCTCTCTCACTCAGAAACTCAGTGCGGAGGAAAGGAGATAGGAAAAGAGAGGAAGGGTGAGAGAGAGGGAGAAGATAGAATAAAAGATTTTGAAAGAGAAAGAGAGAGAGAGAGAGAGAGAGAGAGAGGGGGGGGAGACTGCAAGAGAGAGACTGCAAGAGAGAATGATAGACTGAGAAAGAGAGCGAGATCCGAGAAGGGAGGTGGAGACGGGAGGAAGGGCGAGTTGGCGCATGACAGATTAAGCAATTGATTTCTGAAGCGATCGAGAGAATTACTCAGTACGGTGGCTACATAAAGACATCAATGAGATGACAGGAATGTGATTAACGAGGATACAGAGTGACAGCCTACCGTGCAGCGATTCACATCTCTTCATTCATTTAATAATTCTGGTGACGAAGCTCCTGACATTTGCATGCGACAAGACAGGTGGGAGGTGGTTCGAATCCCGCTATGGAGTCATCGCGTGGTAGCACTAAGGGCATAAGAGACTATCAAGTCCCTGAGCAAGACTACTACTCTCTAGTCACCTCCCAAAGCGTGTAGCGGCCTCAAAAATCATTAAAAAAAAATCAAACAAATAATTGTGATGGTATAACAATGTACACGTTATTTAACTTTTTTTTTTTTTTTTTTTTTGCTTTTAACCTTTTCCATTGCGTTGGGGGTTTCCTACTGCTGAATAAAAACGCCTGGTGAAGATAAAACACCCTAAACTTGTGTAAATCATAGATTTTCTTGATTTCGTGCAAGGGCAACACTTCAAGTTACCTACAAATATCACTGTCACGATGACATTCCCTTAGCATAACCTACGAAAAAAATCATATCGAGCAAATTTCATTTGCTCTTAAGAAGGAACATAGAGGTCCTGAATTACTACTCCCATGAAAACCGACTTTTAGAATTTAATGGAGGGTACCTACGAAGATCACTCTTCCTTAACATGCCCTACGGAAAAAAAATATCAAAGGTAAATCTCATTTCCTCTTAATAAAGAAACACAGAAACCCTGAACTGTCACCCACAAGAGATTTGTTTTTTTAGAATTTACGAAGTCGTCAATGTCACTGGAACTATCATCGAACTGTCTTCGAGTAAACTGGAGGACTCTCCACGATGCTCCTCGGCCTTCGACTACCTGAAGGCCATGAAAAGGCTTCAGCAATCGTAAAGGTTCTCCGCGGAGGCAATGTCAACCTATCTGGAACGACGTGAGGACAATAAAAGTGGTATTAAAAGTCCACACTGTCTTCGTTGTCAAAGCAGGTCAGGTCACTGTCTCCGTTGTCAAACCGGGTCAGGTCATGCGTCTACACCCGAGACTCAGGGTGAAGACGGGTAATGTTACATTGATAGAGAGTAGATGGTGTACAGTTTTTATAACTTGATTATTGGGGAGTATGTAATATACGTATATGCGTGCATGCATACACACATACATACTGTACATACATATATATCTAAATACATAATCCAGTCATTCACACACACACACACACACACACACACACACACACACACACACACACACACACACACACACACACACACACACACACACACTTACACATGATTGAATTTGTACCTGAAAGTTTGCAGAGGCTCCGATGAATACAGGGGATTAAATCACACTTGTTTATATACATAAATCTATGCGTATGCTTAAAAAGCGTAGTACACTCCGGTGACAGTGAAGAAATATAAGTATGAGTTATACAACCTCAGTGTCTGTCGCTTAGGAGATCCCTTCCCTTCTCATATCTTCCCCTTTGTACTCAGCACCACCTAATAGCAATCTCCTACAACTCATCTCTCGGAACTTAATCTTTCCATTCGAAAAAATGTATATATATAATACCCTCCTCCTCCTCTTTTTCTTCCTCCTACTGTTCCCCTTTGTCCTCCTCCTCTTTTTCTTCCTCCTACTGTTCCCCTTCCTCCTCCTCCTCCTACTACTACTCCTATTCCTCCTCCTCACCCTCCTTCAAGATTAAGACTGCAGCAACTTCAGCGGTGCCTCATCTCCCGAACAGCGAGATTCTTGATCCCGCTTTGGCTGATGACTGAAAAGACGTCCAGAGGATCGTCCAACACGATCCTATTACGAATGGAGATGCCTCGATCAAAACCAAACTCCATTAAGAATGCAAATTGATGGGTTGGGTGCGCCGCGACCCCTGGCAAATTGTCCTTGGGAATCAAGTTTGCTTCCTGCTAGAAGCAATCGAGTTATACTAATCACGTAGACGGGGGCACTGGGAGTTTCGTTTCCCATATTCTGTATACGCAATACTTGCGTATACGCAAGTTGGGTACTGAGACCCCCTTTTATATAAAGCACTGTATTTTTCTTATTTATAAGGATCTCGCACAAGCTCTGAGTTCGAGCGGTGCAAACTCTAGACAGGTCGGCTATCATGCGAGGAGCTTGTGCCTCAAGCAAGATGTATATAAGTTGAGAGTTTGTGACGCGTAAATCAGGTGATGCTGAATTTACAAGTGCGCTGTGAACCGACGTGGCTCTGACCGTCCCTTATGGTTGCCATACATTGGTATTAATATCGAATATAACACTGCATCATAATTGAGGATATAACTTACGCAAAGGAAATTTCCTTCCATACTTACCCAAGGACTACCAATACAGAGGAGTACTGGCTTCCCCGAAATAAATTCTTATTCCAGTTGTGAAAATAATAAAAAGCTAGCCCCCACAAAGGGAAAAAGACAAACACTCGAATGCACGCATGCACACGCTACACACTAATCTTTATCAATAAAAAATGGAGAATTGGAGAGATTGTTTGTTGACTTATCTTCCTCTAACGTCCGAAGTTTTGGCATGTGGAAATGTGGAAATGTGGAAACTCCACATGTGGATGCGTTTGTGGCCAGAAAAATTGATTAAAAAGTAAATATTACCCTTGACAATAACAGTCACCTCTTTAAAGGAAATAAGCGAGCAATTACAAGGGATTAAAAAGCATGCCGACAGGAGACCTTTTGGTCCAGAACTAGGTCGGATGCGAAAAATATGCGTAGGTTCATGTGTGCAAATAGGTCTGTAGTGATTATCTATTTTAAAATTGCAGGCTTAGGCAGATTTCCGATACCTCTTATTTCCTATCTATACTGTAATTTATTCATTCACACAAACCAGAAATTGAGAATAAAAGTTATTATTAATTTCGAGGCTATTCTTAATCAAAGTCTGAAAAAAATCTTGGACGACGACGACGACGACGACGACGACGACGACGACGACGACGACGACGACGATTCTGTTTAACGTCGCAAACTCCTCCTATCAGGAGGCTAGGACAGTATCCCTTACAGACGACTTTATCGCGTGAGATTTAATTAACCATGCCTTTGGTCCAACTCGCTGGAGGTAGGGTTCGAGCTGCCGTCAACTCGACTTCCGCCGCAAGTAGCGACGCTCTAACCCATTGGGCCAGCTTGTGTTCTAGAGCTTGTTATCCCATACACTGTATGATTATTATAAACACTGTGTTCTCACGTTCACTGTAGACGGACTGAATGACCCCAAAGAGAGGGTAGACAAGACTCGGGAGAACCGGCCTTTGTTATTCGTTCTTTTCAGGCCTAATTTGACCCTTTAATACCCTATTATACAGTTTTTATTAGGAGTAACTCAATTTGCATAGAAGTTGAGCCCCTACACCTCAGGCTATCTAGCTTTCTTTGCCTCTCCTAGAATAGATAAAGCGAAGGCATTTAAACCTTGATCATTTTATCATAAATTCCTTTTATTTTTACATATTCTATAATTGGTTATATGTGGCGAAAAAGGGATTGGGAGCAGCTCAGAATACGATATATGAGAACTGCGACTTCTGAGAAGTTTTCGTTCATTGAGCAAAATTGTTTCATGTTAGTGAATGTTAGTTATTTGAAACGTATAGAGAAAATAGGTTTTCATTTAAAAGAGAAGTTTTATAACTGCACCACAAAGAGAAATAGGAAAAATAAATAAATGAGGAAAAAAAACTGCTGAATTAGTCATGTGAAGCCATTACGTATGAAATTAACTTGCCAAAGTGTGTTTCAGAAAGTGTCGCTCTGTGTAACGTCAAAAGGCCCTGAGATGAATGAAACAGGCTGGTCTGAATGAATTCTAATGAAATACGACGCTATATCGAGGAGTTGAGTGAAAAATTCTGTTATGAGTGCTTTTATTTATTTATTCACTTATATTTTTGTTTCTCTATTTAATTATTTTTTTATTTTGTATTCCTTTATCTATTTATAAATTCATATATTTTAACAAATTATTTTTATCTATTTTTATCTTAACTATTTCTATTCATTTTATTAATTTATGAGTGTTTTTATTCATCTACTTCTGTTTTGTTTATGTATTTAGTTATTTTTTATTTTTCATTCATTTATCTATTTATCAATTTATATATTTTAATAAATTAATTTTATCTACTTCTATCTTAACTATTTCTATTCATTATATTCATTTATCTTTATTTATCTACTCATTTTCATTTGACTTCTTTTTCATTTATTTGCTTCTGAATATATATATATATATATATACATACATATATATATACATACATATATATATATATATATATATATATATATATATATATATATATATTTTTTTTTTTTTTTTTTTTTTTCAAAGTTAACAATTCTGATATCAAGTATTAACCACCGGTGTGGTCTTAGCGCGAACCAAACGTTCCGTTACGTGTGACAATCTGATAGAATAACCTCATAATATAAAGACAAGTGTCAATTCCTTGCAA
>NC_134793.1:42950049-42952549 GCF_046742065.1 Oratosquilla oratoria
AAAGGAAACTAACGAAGCAGAGCGCTTTCGTATATTACATCTTCAGTGCAACAAGTACAAAGTAATAGAAATGTACTTGTTGCACTGAAGATGTAATATACGAAAGCGCTCTGCTTCGTTAGTTTCCTTTTTCCAAGTGGTCTACTTTGCATAAATGAACACACGCACCCGTGTTCTTATCAGCATACATATATATATTATATATATATATATATATATATATATATATATATATATATATATATATATATATATATATATATGCCAAGAAGGAGAAGACATAGGACCGTACTTTTAAAACCTTTCGCCAGCCTTGACGAACGCTCTCTACTATTATGAAATAACTTCTATTAGAAAATAACTTCAGTAGCTATACTTACGGAAACTAGATTTTATAGATTACCTATTAAGACACCTAAGGTTACCTAGAAAACCATGTCCAGCTCTACTTTCTAGTGGTAGACAGCGTTCGCCATGTGTGGCGAAAATTTTTGAAAGTTTGACCCATAGATTCGAAGACTATGAGGAAGGGCCTCGGGCACAGGTTCTGGAGCTCCCTCACACAGAGAGTTGCGACATGGCGATACGATGAATTGCCCAGGTAGCCATTTTGTGACCAAATCATCTTCGTTCCTTCTTACTGTTTGTTCTTGCTGTTGATTCTGCGAACCTGTTGTGTTTGGTCACTGAGTATGCCAGGTTGTTGTCCATTCGGGTGTTCCAATAGTTCCTTTTTACAGGGTTGCAACTACTCCGGACATGCCGCCATTTTGTGGCCATTCTGCGAAGTTGTCGCAACTCTGTATAATGGGACTCGCACATGATCGGTCCGCGTTGACCGCCACCGACCCTGGCTGTCGCCGTGTCCGTACTTACCGGTGACCCCTATTCGGTCATTCCTTTTCAGTTTGGTCGGATGAGATCAGTCGACTCCTCCTTTTCCTCTTTTTTTTTTTTTTTTTTTTGTTCCTCCTTCTGTTGCGACAAGAGACATTTACTCAAAATTCTTGAAGAAAGACAACGAGTTCGTTTCGTGTACGCATGAGAACAATCGATTACTCTTTCCTTTTTCTTTTTTTTTCTTTTTTGAGAAGTGACATTTCCAACACTTACTCAAAATTCTTGAAGAAAAAGAAAAAATCTGACTGCCACAGTTCATCACCATTGAGCTTTGTTTTTTGAGTACTCTGATTGCTGCAGTAATTATGACGTCTCCTGTAAAGAGAAGATTCACTCCATGCACAAGAAACGTACTCCATACAAGTACGGCCAAGTCATAGGAGTCGGAGTTCGGACTTCTCTCAGACTTCTCTAAGACTTCTCAAAAGATTAATTCCACTGAAGGTGGAGAGGTTAAGGGCCCAGTCACACCAAGCTCACGACCTGTTTTCGACCACCGACGACCAGGCTGGTTTGTACTGTTCCTCTGTTTATGAAAAGAATTCAAGACAATGCTGCAGTTGGAATGAATCTCCCCTTCCTCCCCGCCATGAAGGTGAATATGAAATAGCCAACTGGCGCTAACGGTGAGAGAAACAAAAGTGCCACCGTCGAAGGCGGTGGTCGGAAACAGGTCGTAAGCTTGGGGGTGACTGGGGCTTAAGGTACAAGTTTCTCAGTCGGTTTTTCGAGAAAAACAGACAAAGAGCGTTAAGGTGTCAGATGAGAAAGGCGGAGTGCCTGCGAAGAAATGGGAATAGATCGTTGGGAGATTCTGTCGAAGAGGAGAAGCGATACTGGGTTTCCTCCTCTCCGATCCGATATGACAGAGAGGTCAGAAGAAGTCTGCAGCGGTTCTTCCAGAAGAATGGTGCTCAGTTGGTGGAGGATCTCGAGGACTTTTGGAGAAGTGGAGGACGTAGAATAAGATAGAGAAGAGTCATGGACCTTTTTTTTCTAAGGTTTTGATCAATTTTCATAATCATCAGACTAACTTTTTTTTCTTTATGCTGCATGACAGTAACACGTTTCAGAGAACAAAAAATAAATATATTCAAATTAATAAGAAGAAAGGCAAAAAATAAAAAGGAAACGGAAATAAAGGGAAAGAAAGAAGACGAAGGTGAAAAGAAGGAAATAAAAAATAATGATAGTCTTAGCTTGCCAATATCACTGTAAGATACCTCGCTGGAAGAATTGATCCGAGTTGACAAGTCCACTAAAGAAATCATCCACCGCTGCCACCGCCTGAAGCATGAAGCAAAATAAACAAGGAACACACAGCGCGAGAGAAATCAAAGAGAGTAGCGGGGGTGAAGAAGAGAAAGAAGAAGGAAGAAGGGGAAAAGAGAAGAGGAAAGAAAAGATGAAGGGAAGAGAGAAGAGGAAGGGAGAGAGGAAGAGGAAGAAGGGTGAGGGAAGGAAGAAGAAGGGAGAGGACTAAGAAGAAGACAGAAGAAGGAAGAACGGGAGAAGAGAAGAGGAAAGAAAAAATGAAGGGAAGAGATAAGAAAGAAGAGGAAGGGAGAGAGGAAGAAGAAGGGAGAGAGAAGGAAGAGGA
>NC_134793.1:42957549-42960049 GCF_046742065.1 Oratosquilla oratoria
ATCTGGTATAAAAACCAGAACCGAGCGATGAGACAGAAGTCAATAGGTGAACTTAGATCAGCTAGGATCTACGTAGTGTATCTTATCGAATATACATCCAGAAGCAAAGTGAAGTATTTCCACTCATACAGAAACAATTATTAAAGAAAAGTCGTATCGAGAATGACACCACCTATTAATTCACCAGTAAATCACTTCAACTTTCTAACAATCCTCCATCTCCTCATTCCCATTTCTCCACCTTTCCCTACACCTTCTCCCTTTTCCCCTATCTTCCTTCAACTCCTTATATTCCTGACTGTTGATGTCGTATTCATAAAGCTTACACATTTCCTTTTTTCTCTCCCTCTCTCTTTGCACCTTTCGGCTTTTTTTATAATATTCATCCTCCTCTTTACACTACTCTACGTCCTTGTCCTCCTCCTCCTCCTCCTCCTCCTCCTCCAATTCTTCGTCTTCCTCTTTCTACTTTCGCCTCCCTACCCGCCTCGTCTTCCCCCCAGACTTAACCCACTCGTCGACACCTGCAGTGCACGACGAGTTTCATTTCGACGAGTTTCTCCTTTTTACTCTCTCTCGACCGCCTCCTCTCTCGCGTTCCCTTGTTACCCATCGCTCGCGGCTCAGTTCCTTCTTTCTTTTGTTCATTTATCACTCTATGTGTGTGTTCGTGTCTGCATTTCTGTCTCCTTCTCTCCCTTCCCCGAATCCCTCATTCTATTTCTCCCTTCCTCTCTCCATCCCTCATCCCTACCATCTATACCTCTCTCCTTACTTCCCTACCTCCCTCCCCCTCCCCCTCTCTCTCTCTCTCTCTCTCTCTCTCTCTCTCTCTCTCTCTCTCTCTCTCTCTCTCTCTCTCTCTCTCTCTCTCTCTCTCTCTCTCTCTCCCTCCTTCTCTCCCTCTCCACCTCGCTCCTTTCTTTCTTCCGTCCCTCTTTCCCTCACTTCCCCTTTCCTTCCCTCTCTCCCTACCTCGTTCCTTCCCTCCTTCCCACTCTCCCTCACTCCCATCTCTCACTATCTCACTCTATCTCCAACTCCTTTCCTCCCTCCCCACTCTCCCTCACTCCCATCTCTCACTCTCTCCCTTTATCCCCAACTCCCTCTCCTCCCTTCCTATTTCCCCTCCCCTTCCTTCCTTTCCTCCTTCTCTTCTATCTCTCCCTCTCTCTCTTAACTTCCTCTCCCCCCCTTCCTACTCTCCCTCACTCCCATCTTTCGCTCTATTCACAACTCCCCTCACTCTATTTCCAACTCCTTCCCTATTTCCCCTATCTCCCTCCTTCATGTCCTTCCTCTCTCCCTAACTTCCTCCCCTCCCTCCCCACTCTCCCTCCCACGATCTCTACTGGATTCCTTGTACGGACACTGGGAAGAGGCGGTGTACACAGTCCACAAGAAGAAATGAATGTGAAAGTAGTGATGGGATGATACCAAATATTTTAACGATTCCGATACGAGTCCCGATACTGTCCCGATACTGTTCTAAACTTCCGATTCCGATGAATGATTGATAAGTGTACTTTGTCCACGAAATATTTGTTCCCCAAGCCAACAGCAGGGCCTGAAAATAACCATGAATTACAATCATTGCAGGTATAGGAATCGGACTCGTGTCGGAATCGGAAGTTTAGAGCAATATCGGGACGGAATCGTTAAAATTGCTGAGGACACCTACGCTATATACTTCTGTTTACAGTGGTCCCTTATCTTTATTAATTTGTCTATTTCTTTATATATTTTATCTTATTCTGTTTACGTAATTATCATTTTGTTTATTTATTGATTTTTATTCTATATATTACTGATAATTCTTATTCATTACATTTTGCTGCTTTTTATTTTTATTCTATTTATTACATTTTATTATATTTTACTTTTATTTTTACTTATGTTTCATTCTTATTTTATTCTATTCTATTTAATTTCATTTTATTCTGGCCCCCCAAAAATTGTATCCAAACAACAAAAACGAAAGATATTTTTGCTCTTCAGGTTCACGGGGTTGGCAATGGTACAATCACTCCAAGAAATATCTTTCCAGAGGCGACCGAGGAATGTGGGAAGAGGACACTACGCCGCCTGGACCTCCGGTGGTAGCTATTGTATTTTGTATTTTTTGTCGCTACCAACTCACCGTCACTTCTGTCCTTATGGACAATATTGCCCCGTTTCTGAGATATATTTTTGGTTCATGACTCGAAGAACCATTCGCAAAAAAAAAAAAAAAAAAAAAAAAAAAAAATCGAAAATTCTCAAAAAATATCCGAGTGAAAAATGCATACATGTGGCCGAGCATTTCTCAGACTATCGTCCGATTTGTCACATTCCTGAGCAAAACCAAGCGAACATTTCTGAGCGACTTTGAAGGAATTGGTGTTTTGCAAAACAGCAAAGCATACGTATCGGTCTTCTCAGAGGAAACTGCACTTTGCTCCACCTACGAAAATGCCAACTGAAGAGAACAAAATTTCTACAAAGTTATCATCGAGTCACA
>NC_134793.1:42965049-42975049 GCF_046742065.1 Oratosquilla oratoria
AACATAAGGACATAAGAATGAAGGAGACTGCAAGAGACCATAAGGCCTACACTAGGCAGCTCCGATAAGGCCTACACTAGGCAGGTACGTGCCTCTAACTTATCTATCTTCCATATAAAGGAGATAAAGCCCTTAGTATATAGATAGATAGATACTGTTCATCAGCTGCGATGAAAGGTACATTAACCTGATTGAAATATATATTAGTTCTACAGGTCGAACCATATCTAACAAATAAGGAATATATATTTTCATTCGAATGTTGAATATGCGCGTATTATTGTTTATGAAGAAACTAAGGCTATCCAGCTGGATATCATATAAAGATAAAAACAAAAATACTTAATTTAAGCGTAAGGCTCACAAGTTCTTGAGATAAATTATAAAAGAAGAGATATTTCTGGTTCTCATAAAATTAAATATTATTCTTATTTGATTTCATCAACCCGTTTCAAAGGATTTGCTTGGAATATTTTATGAAGTTTATTCACAATGGTTCTCTCGTCTTTGCCTCCATTGTTCATTTATTTTCGAAAAATTCTTACCAAACTTGTCACCTTTTCTCCCGTGCGTGTCTTGACTTATGAAATGCCTTTCCACGTTTTGTAGAAACGATCTCTCACTCTATCCTCACACGCAAGCAAACAAGAGGACATAGCGTAGTGCGGGTAGAACCACCAATGGAGCAAAAAATAAATAAATGAATGAATAATTAAAGAAATAAAAATTATACATATATATATACGGATGACCGTGAGCAACCAGATGTCCGTGATGGGGAAATGTTAATTTTGATGGGGAAATGTTAATTTTGATGGGGGAAATGTTAATGAGGCATTGAATGTCAACGAAGGACCAAATGTCAATATAGAACAAGGTGTCAATAAAAAACAAAATTATAATGTAAGGCATGATATTGAAACTCAAAACGTGTCAAAAAGAAATAATCACGAGTTTCTTAAAACCATGTACTTTAATGCTCGTAGTATTAGGAACAAATTCCAAGAAATACAGGCGTATGTCAAAAGCGAAAATCTCGATGATAGGAATAACCGAGACATGATTAAATGGTAAAAAGTTTGAAGCTGAATTTAATATTGCGGGATTTAAACACTTTCATCAGGATAGAAACCACAAGAAAGGTGGGGGTGTTCTGTTGTACGTTAAAAACAATGTCCATGCTTGTGTTTTAGAGAAAGTGAAACAGGATTCATATGATAGTTTGTGGGTAGAATTAACTCAAACAAATGAACAAAAAATGAATGTAGGTGTAATATATAGGCCAAAGACATTATCATTAGCAGACGACAAGCTGTTATTTCAAGAACTGTTTAGTTTCTGCAACCGGGATTTATTGATAATGGGTGATTTCAATTTTACTGACATTGATTGGATGACCCTTGAACATGGTCATATGGGTAGTCTCTTGATTGATTTTCTCGGTGACAATTACTTAGTTCAGCATGTAAAAGAGCCCACAAGACATGGAAACTTACTCGATCTATTGATCACTAGCCGCAAAAGCATGATAACTGATGTAGAAGTCATATGTCTGTTTGTTTATTATCATTTGCTTGATTTTCATTTATTGTTAGTTATATGTCAATTTATTATTATTTACTGTTTACCTGTTTGTTTATTATTTAACTATACCTATGCATTTATTTATGTATTTTATTTATGATTTACATTATTATAGTTTTTATTTATTCATTTATTTATTTATCATTATTATGATTTTTTCGCATCCGACCTAGATATGGACCAAAAGGTCTCCTGTCGGCTTGTTCCGCCTTTGTAATCCTTTGTAATCCTTTGTAATTCATCGCAGAAATCTACACTAAGCAAATACCGAGTAAGCAAACTAGCAATACCACTAACTGAGACATATTTCAATGTAGATATCAACAATATTATTTAAACTTTTGCACGGACTAAAACTCGACTATTTTGAACAAATTTGAGTATAGTTGCCTTAAATGTATTTTACTTTGATTACGATACATTAACATTTCCTCAAAGCATAATGTGCGTCATTACATATGAACAGAAGAACATAAGCTTAAAGGCGATTGCAAGTGATCCTAAGGTCTTTAGTAGGAATCGAAGGGAATACTGACAGGTTCGGGGCCAGAATGCTTGCTTTGCGTGGTAATTTGTAGGCAAATGTGGCGATATATTGTATATTCATACGTATAGGATGTGAACTTTATAATGGTAGTGATCCGTATAATTTACCTTGTTAGACGAATATGTCTTTCCTTAATTTGCTCTTTGTAACCGATATTCAACTGATCATCGTAAAGATACATTTGCTTCCTTAGTTTTAATTAGAGTTCTCTGATCTTTGTTTCAGAATATGCTGAGGTTTTGTTAGTTGAATAAAGCCTAGAAAAATTTCTTAAATCTTAATCTTGATACAACATCTTACTTTTGGGTTCTTGGAGACACGCTGCGTCAATGAATCATGAAGATATTTTGGTCTCTGTCGAGGAGGAGGAAGATCTAAGGTTCTCAAAAAACAGGTAGAAAACTTTACCCATTCATCTATCCCAACCACCACTTTCTAACTTTCTCCTACTACAAAAGAACGTAAGAATGGGAGAGACTACTAGAGATCATTAGGCCTACACTAGACAGTTCCATGTCCTTATGTCGCCTATCATGTGTGAATTTTTCTGTTTAGTTTGATTGAATATTTCATGTTCCTTACAATGTCTTCTTTGTAATGTTTTAATAGACGAAAACGTTCGGGCTACGTATTTCTGCATACATAAAGCTATCTAAATATATTTTTAAAACAACCAATTGTTTCATCCCTCAGTACATGGTTACTAAGACTATTCTATTCAATAAGCACTCCGTTGGTAAACCAGCCCTCGCTTATTTCCACTATTACTACCCGCCCCTTCCACCCTCTTAGAAGTAAAAAGGTTTTCACGGAAACTAGGTAGGGGAAGATTCACTTGTAAGTATTAAAGGTCCTGACGTCCTTTGCTTCCCGAACTTTAACGATACGGATAAGGCTACGATATCTGTAATGGTTATCTCACATCGTAGATCTACGACCTGAAGATACGATACGCTTTCTACAGTTCCCTGTGAGGCATCAGACACATTTGTCGTCTGACAAACTCAGGCAAGAATACAGCGCCAGCGGGACCTTGCGAACCAAGTTTTCTCATTCGAGAGATATGATGATGAGGCTAAGATTATCCTGCCGGTGCTTCTTTCAGAAGAAGCTTGTCTTCAGCACAGCAGTTGATCTCCCCTCTCTACCTCTCTCTCCCTCCCCCCTCCTACCTCTCTGCTCTCTCTCTCTCTCTCTCTCTCTCTCTCTCTCTCTCTCTCTCTCTCTCTCTCTCTCTCTCTCTCTCTCTCTCTCTCTCTCTCTCTCTCTCTCTCTCTCTCTTTCTTGGGCTTGCCTGAGGTTGATGGTAAGCTAGATGTAATGACGTCCTTTTCCGGTCAGTTAGTGAGTTTGCGTTATATAATGGAATGCATGAATGAAGCTAACCTTTTTCATTGTGTTTTTTGATATCAAGTTCAAATGCAGGTGCGAACAGCAACCAGATATCAGTACAGAATGAGAATGACCAAAATGATACATGGACTCAGAAATTTTCATTACGAAGACAAGCTTAAGCAACTTAACTTACATTCTCATGAGAGGCGATCTTATCGAGGTTTTCAAATAGGTCAAGATCTTTCACAGGGGGTGATGCAGGCAAGGTCATCATATTAAGGCAGCAGGTTTGGATTCGTAGTAATGGATTCAAAATTAGACAAATTTAGGTTTAAGAACGAAATAGGAAAAGCTGGTTTATCAATAGAGTGGTTAACGAATGGAATAGAGTTAACAATCATGTACTGACCGCTGAAACCATTCCTTGTTTTAAGCGAAAATTAGATAACTTTATAAATAGGGATGACAGGTGGTATGGGGTATGGAACTGCCTAGTGTAGACCTTATGGTCTCGTGCAGTCTCCTTCATTCTTATGTTCTTACGTTCTAATATTCTACTGAGCGAAAGAGGCGGCCTTCCTAAAAATAATAATGAAATATTTAGGTTTACATTAAACTTAAAAGAGAGAGAGAGAGAGAGAGAGAGAGAGAGAGAGAGAGAGAGAGAGAGAGAGAGAGAGAGAGAGAGAGAGAGAGAGAGAGAGAGAGAGAGAGAGAAGCAAAGATTGGGAGGGGCAAGGGGTGGACAAGCAGACAAACAGGCAAGCGGGTAGTCAGGCAGGCAGGCAGGCAGGCAGGGGTTGTGTAATCGTCTGCAGGACGCTTCCTATTCCATAACTTTGTTGTAGATATCCCCAGAGAGCTTTGTAAACGTATCTAACATTTATATGTATTGTTGGTTTACGCTGACAAGAGGACCCCCGAATAAAGAATAAAATTTTACAACAAAAGAGAGAGAGAGAGAGAGAGAGAGAGAGAGAGAGAGAGAGAGAGAGAGAGAGAGAGAGAGAGAGAGAGAGAGAGAGAGAGAGAGAGAGAGAGAGAGAGAGAGAGAGAGAGAGAGAGAGATAAAGAGAGAGAGAGAGGAAGAGAGGGAGAGGAAGAGAGAGAGAGAGAGAGGGAGAGGAAGAGAGAGAGAGAGAGAGAGGAAGAGAGAGGGAGAGGGAGAGAGAGCGAGAGAGAGAGAGAGAGAGAGAGAGAGAGGAGAGAGAGAGAGAGAGAGAGAGAGAGAGAGAGAGGAGAGAGAGAGGAGAAGAAGAGAAGAGGAGAGAGGAGGAGAGAGAGAGAGAGAGAGAGAGAGAGAGAGAGAGAGAGAGAGAGAGAGAGAGAGAGAGAGAGAGAGAGAGAGAGAGAGAGAGAGAGAGAGAGAGAGAGTGAGAGAGAGAGAGAGAGAGAGAGAGAGAGAGAGAGAGAGAGAGAGAGAGAGAGAGAGAGAGAGAGAGAGAGAGAGAGAGAGAGAGAGAGAGAGAGAGAGAGAGAGAGAGAGAGAGTGAGAGTGAGAGAGAAACACGAGGGGCCGGGCGTGCTAAAGCCGCCTCAGACGCAATGAATGGTAACAACACCGATGGAATCCAAAGGGTTCGGGAACGGAAAGGGATTCGAATTCTATTTCGAGATGCAAAAACAAAAGCGGATGAATGGTATTGGAAACATGAACTTGTTATTAATATCTTGTCCCATGTGAAATGCTACGGACCCTATCCAATGTTCGATCTGGTCTTGAGGTTTTAAGTTTTCTACACCATTCAGAAGGATTCTCGGAACAGTGTACAGTAGTTTCGTGCCTCTCTCCCTGTTAGAAGTGGCTATTCGTGTATACTTATGAAAAATAGATATTCTATTTTGAAGGTGTGGATAAGGAGGATCTACGTAACATCCATACAATAAAATAAAGGAATTTCCGTGTGACAATGCAGTAGAATGTTATTATGATATCTCATTCGAAATCGTCTGTATTCATTTTTAATCATTTATTTCTTCCTTACCTTTAATTCACTCATTTGATCTTGCATCTACTAACACACATCTAACATTTACTTATTATGCCTCCCGACCTCCATCACTAATAGCATATAATTTTGCATACAGTTGAACCTCGAGCAAAACGGTGAACGAACAAGTTTTGTGAAACATTTTTGTCTCTGTTAACGAACGATACTTCGGGGTACGAACTTACGTACACGCCTGTACACACAATCCTACCGGCTCCTTAGTGCTATGGCGCGTTTTCCATAATTAGTGTTTCGGTTAACGAACGTTTCGGTTAACAAACGTTTCGGTTTAAGAATGGAATCAGGTACAGATTAAGTTCGTTTTCCGTGTTTCTACTGTATATACATATAGATACATTCATCTCCGATATTTCCTTTCCACATAAAAGGAGCCACTTACTCAAAATTCACATTCAGATCAATTCAACCCCGAAAACCAAAACAGAAGGAAAGGGGAAATCCTCACAAATGGCGAGCTGCAACAAAAAATTCCTTTCCTCCTTTCTCCTGTCCCTCGATTTTCTATTTTCTATAAATTCATTTTCAGTATTTCCTATGCTACTTCCCGTGCTCTTCGTCCCTTCCCACGCTCTCTTCTCCAATTCCTTTCACCTTTTCTTCCTTTACTCCTTTACCCTCCGTCATTCCTTCCCACTCCCTCTCCCTAATGGCATATACCAAGATGATTGGGACCTCTATGAGGGAGCTTCGAAAAGTTCGTGGAAAAAGTCCATAACTAAAAATTATATGGAAGGAATTTGATTTTATCGCACCTGGACATTCTTGTACTAACGTGGTATAACAAATTCAAACATGAACCCATAAATGCAGGTAATGATGCATCGCCGCCAGTTGGAAATCGGACATCATTTAAGCAACATGGAATCCACCAAAATCGAAGCCAGGACTAACATTAAATTCATGGTGAAAGTTGGTTGGGAAAATAGGAAAATCATTGACGCTCTGAAACAAGATTAAGGTGACAATGCCCCAAAGATATCAACAACATTCAAATGGATAAGTCGGTTCAGAAGTGGAAGAAACGAAATTGAAGATGAGCCCCCGCAGTGGCGGGCCATCAACGTCAGTTTGTGAGAAAAACATGGATGCTGTCCGCGACATGATCGAAAAGAATAGAATAACCACTGAATCAGTAGCATATACACTCAACATATCCGTGAATTCTGCACACACAATTCTGGTAGAGAGTTTGGGGCTAAGCAAGCTTTTCGCTCGATAGGTCCCTAGGTTGTTGCGCCCAGATCAGCAGCAAACAAGGGCAGATCTTTCAAATGAAATTTTGATTAAGTGGGATGAAGACTCTGAAGCTTTTCTCCAGAGAATAGTGACAGGTGATGAAACATGGCTTTATCAGTACGATTCCGAGGACAAAATTCAATCAATGCGGTGGCTGCCCCGGGGTGGAAGTGGACCACTCAAAGCAAAATCTGAGCGTTCAAGAGGAAATGTCATGGCCACTGTCTTCTAGGATCCAGAGGAGATTTTGCTGGTTGACTTCCTCGAGAACAAGAAAACAATTACATCTATTTATTATTAATTCGTTTTGAGAAAACTGTCCAAAAAAGTCTCGGAAAACGCCCTGGAAACCTGCATCAACGCGTCCTCTTCACCACGACAATGCACGCGCTCGCGGTGCTCGGCAGACAAGAGCAGCGCTGTGCTACATAAATTTCACTGGGAAATCATCCGACATCCCCCTTACAGCCGTGATTTTGCCCCCATTCGACTTCTTTTTGTTTCCAACTTAAAAAAATAATGGAAAGGTACCAATTTTCCATCAGTTGAAGATGTAAAAAAAGCTGCTCTGACATGGTTCAGATCACATGATCCTCAGTTCTACTCAGACGGACTTAAAGGCTGGTATCAGCGCTTGCAGAATTGTATTGACCTTAATGGAGTATATGTTGAAAAATAAACATCATAACTGAAACAAATTTTTTATACTGTACTTTTTAAAGCCCCCTCGTATTATGACTATTTTTCTTTTTTTTTTTTTTTTTAGTTTTTTAGTTTTCTCCCCATATCACCTATGCAATCTTCTCCTTACTCTTCGACTTTCTCCACTTGCCCCTTACATTTCTGTGCTCGTTTCTCTTCCGTTTTTTCATATATTCATACTAGACCACCATGACTTCATTTACCGTTTTCCTCTCACCTCGTCCTCCTTACATTTTTTTTCTATAAATTTGCTATATGTCTTGTCAACCGTTCGAACAATAAATTAATCCATTAAACAATTAATTTGTTTCACAGTTCATAGTTCATTTTCATAAAAGTTCGATTTCCACTACACTTTGAAGTACTTCTGTTAATTTAATAGACAATTTGACCTCGCCCATTCCGTCAAATTCCCTTGGCATTGCAAATGTTTTTATTGCTTTAAACATTATGCATTCCATTTCCTGTCTTTTATTTTCTCTTGTCTACAACTAATTATTTCAAAAGTGTAACCATTTCCAACCCATCTCCTTTCAGACTAGTTTTATTGGACTCCATATTACTTATTTCCCTCATCGAAACCAACCCTCAATCATCTCTTTTGATATATCTCCAAATATTCTTAATTTTGAGTTATTTTTTTAATGTTTCCATTAGAAAATTCAGGCTTAAGAATGAAATAGGCAAGAATTGGTTTATCAACAGAGAAGTTAATGAATGGAATAGACTTAGTAACCATGTAGTGAGCGACGAAACTATTGGTTGTTCGAAGATCAGATGAGATAACTTCATGGATAGGGATGACAGGTGGTAATGGACATGGAACTGCCTAGTGTAGGGCTTATGGCCTCTTGCAGTCTCCATCCATTCTTATGTTCTTAGCACAATATCATCGTGAATGTCGTTTAACTTTCATCACTCCACCCCATCCTCTCATATTATTCTTAATTACCTAGTAAAGATTTTAACTCTCATTACCAGACCATCCATAAAAAATAATGAACAATCATGAAGGTATTGGAAGCTCGCAGGCCGAGCGGGTTAGGACGTCGTTACTTGCGGCGAAGGTCCAGGGCATGGCGGTTCGAACCCTGTCACCGGCAAAATTGAACCAAGGGTATGGTTCATAAAATTCCATGTTACAAAATCCTGTGTAAAAAGATACGGTTCTAGCGTTAAATCATATCATCAGGAAGATATTACAAAAAAAAAATCTAAGTTCCATCTCCATCTTTAAACTTAGTTCAGACATAATCTTTTCTTCTAAGTTTCCTCTGCTCCTATCTTATATTTCTAATTTCAGTCTCTCTTCGCCCACTGATATCTTTCCAGATATCTTTCCCGGCAAAATTATTCCTCTGCAATTTATACATACTCATTTTGTCCTCCATTTTCTTTATACCTGGTACAGCATGTGCCATCTTCCAATCTTCTGAAAACCTGACACCTCTACATTTTACATACATCCTGTAGCCTTTGTCACTTTCTCCTCCACTTTTAGTATTTCCTGTTTTGCTTCTTTTTTTTTATATGTTCCCGGTAACTCATTTACCTTTGACTTTTTTCATTCTTCTGTTTATTTCCTCCTGTCCTATTTCACTCTTCTCCATACATTTCCTGCATACCCACAGTTGTCAGTCCTGCCTTTCATTCATCATTGATGTTTAGGAAGCATTTAAATTAAACATTCCACGTTCCTCGGACTTTGGCCTTCTCTCTATCCTTTCTCCATTTCTCATCTGTCTCTCCTTGTCCCATTTTGACTTCCTTGCACTGTTTCAATAAAACCAGAACCTCCTTATTTTCCCTTAAAAGTTTCCTCTTCTTTTTCCTCTTTCCCGCCTTTACTCGCTTCCTTCCCTTTAGTTCATCTTTACCTTTCTATTCGTTCCTCTGTAATTTTCTTCTTTTTCATTTTATCTTTTTTTCTCGTAGTTTTCTTCTACAACACTGTTTCCGCACTTCCCAAGATTTTGTTTTTCATTACTCCCGAATCTCAGCAAAAATGTTCACTTTCCTCCCACTAATTTCTTCACAAACGCTCTTTACTCCACATCAATACCACTTCGCCAACTCATTTTTTTTTTCTATTCCGGTCGTAACCAAATGATCTTTTCCTAATTATACCATTTTATTCTTCATCCTATTCTCTTCCCCCTCATCAGACTGAGAAGAAGAATATCCATCTATCTTTCCATAAATAGCTTTTAGAGTTCTCGCTTCTTCAAATCATTACTTCGTCCAAAAGTATTCCGACTTCCTAATTTGATCATTTTTTTCCTCTTCAGAATCGTGATTCTTTTTCAATCGTTTTATTTTCCGTCTCTTGTTATTTGGTCTTTTTTTTTTTTTTTAATTCTTGATATTTTTCCTCTCTTTTTTCATTCCTCAACAGGTGCTTTACAAGACTTAATACGTACACATGCACAATCATCAACTCCTACACTTGCCATGTAATATATGTACACTGAATACATATCTGCGTATGTCAAGTGCAAAAATCAATGAACATATACATTTTACAGTCTGTAACCAGACCATCGTTCTGGTGTGTGCTTTCTAAATTGTTAATCACTTCGCACAA
>NC_134793.1:42980049-42982549 GCF_046742065.1 Oratosquilla oratoria
GTGGTGGTGATAGTGGTAGTGGTTGTGTTGGTGGTGGTAGATGTGGTGGATGTGGTGGTGATAGTGGTGGTGGTTGTGTTAGTGGCGATAATGAATGTGATGGATGTGGGTCACTTGATTGAGTAAATCTCACCGCTCCACCCGCCCCGCTAACCAGATGAAAAAGTGTGTGTGTGTGTGTGTGTGTGTGTGTGTGTGTGTGTGTGTGTGTGTGTGTGTGTGTGTGTGTGTGTGTGTGTGTGTGTGTGTGTGTGTGTGTGTGTGTGTGTGTGTGTGTGTGTGTGTGTGTGTGTGTGTGTGTGTGTGTGTGTGTGTGTGTGTGTGTGTGTGTGTGTGTGTGTGTACGGTGGCCGTAGACACAATTACACGCTATCAAAAAAATAAAAATCTAAAAAATCAGGTAAACATTTTAGGGACAGCTACCCAAGCACACTCCTATTCTGCCCTTGAGCAGCCCTTGCGCTGAAAAGGTCGCCCAGCATTATGAAAAAAAAAATCCAAACACTACGACAACCCAATCTTTTCCGAGAAACTAAATAGAGTCAACATGAATAAAGCATCACCCTATGGATGAAATTGAATCTTTTATACTCATTCTTGCTTTCCACATCAATTCGTTTTCATTTTTCAGTTACCTTCCCTTTCTTTTTTTATCCTCTTCGCCTTCGTCCCCCTCCCGATCCTTCTCTTCCTCTTCCTTTTTTTCCGTGCCTTTCTTTTCAATTCCCTATTTCTCCCCATCTCTATGGTATCTATTCCTCTCTCACCTCTTTTTAGCATTTTTTTTTCTAGTCCACATCCCCTTCTCATTATCTCATCTTTTGTCTTCTTACTTTCGTGTGTCATCTGGTTTTCCTTCTAAAGCTTCTGAACATTACTCTCCAAAGCGTTTTCTTCTCTCTCTCTCTCTCTCTATCTCTCTCTCTCTCTCTCTCTCTCTCTCTCTCTCTCTCTCTCATTCATTGCATTTATTTGCTTGTCTGTATGTCCATCCAGCTCTGTCTTATTGACAGAGCTGGGCGCGTTCCTCGGTGCGTTCCTAGGTGTGTTCCTCGGTGTCCTGAGCAAAGACATGCTAGACAGGACCCCTGAGTAACGCACATAGGAACGCATCAAGGAACGCGCCCAGGTCTGCTTATTGGTCCTCCGTCTTCATACTCTGTCACGATCCTATCGCTAGGTCAGCCAACAACTTTTCTTTCAAAGTCTCTATCACCTCAAGGGTTGTCCCACTGGGCTTCCACGGGTTGCACCAACGCCGACCCTTGGAGTTCGTTTGAGTAAAAACGACTTCGGTTACAATATCTTATTTTTCAAATCTCCAAATATCAAATCATCTTTCGTCATATATAGCAAAGCTGAATGATAAACTAAGAGGTCGTACAGCTACACGAATATTAGACACATTGTTTAAATGTTCTTAGAGAAGTCTAGATTTCTGTAAGCGAAGTCATATTCTAGTTATTCAAAGGGATGTTGGAGGTAGGATGTTGAAGGAAAAATAGCCCAATGAGATAACCCCTTTCTGTCCATCTACTGCTACTTTATTACTATTCCTATCCTGAGTTTCTTTCTTGGTACGTGTGACATTTTCCTACTTCTCGATAGACATCCGAAGTATTTTCTTTTTTCTTTCCATTTGTACCTGTACAATTACATATACATACACACATACACATACGTATAGATACACATATACAAATACATATATGAACACGTCTGCATACAAATATTTTCTTTTTTCTTTTCATTTGTACCTGTATAATTGCATATACATAAACACATACACATACATATAGATGCACATATACAGATACATATACGAACACGTCTGCATACAAATATTTTCTTTTTCCTTTTCATTTGTACCTGTATAATTACAGATACACACATACACATACATATAGATACACATATACAAATACATATACGAACACGTCTGCATACAAATAAATATATACACATATAAACAAATAATAATGATTCATCGTGGTAATTCGAAGACAAAGGGGAAAGGGAAACTCAAGAGAAGAGTTGCGTTTTATTACTGAAGTTTCGACAAAGTCTGGGCTCGAAACGTCGGTAATAAGCTCTTCTCTCGTGTTGATATTTCCCCTCCGCTTTCGTATATACAGACATACATGTGCATATATATAAATTTACATAAACACATACATATACATATACATATATATATACATATGCATATGTACATATACATATACACAATATTTCTTTAGAGAATAGTAATCACACGAGCACTCATACACACATACACATACATAAATATATATATTATACATATATATATGTATATACATATATAGATATATATAAATACATATGAATATATATATATATATATATATATATATATATATATATATATATAAAGACATGACAGAAATAAATAGACACCAAGAGAAATAGTTTGATTTATTAAACAAGCAATTGATACAATTAAAGTGCCTATATATGGTCATAATATGAATAACTAATA
>NC_134793.1:42987549-42992549 GCF_046742065.1 Oratosquilla oratoria
AGTGTACTGTGGGACATGGACCCAAGGGGTCTCGAACAAGCAAACCCACGTTCAGACTGGGGACCACATTCCTTTTTGATACAAGAGGTTCAGGGACTAGTAAGGGACCGGCTTTCCTCTTTTGTGTCAATCAAATTCAACTTCTACTTTCCTTTCTGACTGGCCACGTGATCTTGTGAGTGCTGAAACGATTGGTTGTTTTTAGAAAATATTAAATAACTTTATGGATAGGGATCATGGATAGTAATACACATAGAACTGTCTAGTGTAGGCCTTATGGTCTCTTGCAGTCTCTCCTATTTTTATGTTTTTATGTTCTTATGCTTCCAGGACTTAGCTGGAGTCAAGAATAAGTGATCATATAGACTAGGGGTTCCCAAAGTTGGCGGTGGAGAGATCCTGGGGAGGTCTGTGGGGGAGGAAGGAGGGGGCGGGGGCGGTGACAGGATGGCATTAGGAGCAGTCGATTTTTTTTCATTTTATTTTTTAATATGAATGACAAAATATAAGTCATAAACATTAAGGTAAAGGAACACGTTTGCAGTATATAGAGGACAAAACTGACATAAGGATTATAAACGAATGCATAGCTTTGTTACGCAGTCCGAAGTCGGAGTAAAAAAAAAAAAAAAGTAAATAAGAAAGGCGTAAGTTTGCATGTGTGTATAAGGAAGGGGGCGCTAGGAATCATCCACCTGGAAACCAAGGGAGCGCCAGCCTGGAAAAGTTTGGACACCACTGGAATAGACCCTGAAACTTCTTTCCGTAGTGAGTCGTCTCCTCTCCTTCTTCTTCTTCTTCTCCATCGTCTCTGAAGACCACCTGCATGTACCTCTCCCTTTTTCACTCGCACACTTTTCGTCTCAAATTCCACATCACATTCTCAAATAACTCCTCCAACATTCTTCTTCCTCTCTCATTCTCTCCAAACACAAACATATACACCACCTTGAGCGACCTTCTCTCTCTCTCTCTCTCTCTCTCTCTCTCTCTCTCTCTCTCTCTCTCTCTCTCTCTCTCTCTCTCTCTCTCTCTCTCTCTCTCTCTCTCTCTCTCTCTCTCTCTCTCTCTCTCTCTCTCTCTCTCTCTCTCTCTCTCTCTCTCTCTCTCTCTCTCTCTCTCTCTCTCTCTCTCTCTCTACCCCTGAATTCTCTCTCCCCTGAAAGGACAGAGTTCACCTGGCCAGACTGCGATGTGGTCACCATCCAGGCCTCCTAAGCTACAAGAAGAGGCTGGATGACAGCATCGCAGAGAACTCTCCAGGATGCAACACTTCACCACCATACTATACAACACATTAAGGAAGACTGCATCGTACGCAAGCACGGGGTCACACGAAGAATTGTCACCTCAGAACGCCCACATGAAGAATCGTCACCGCATGAGATCCCACCTGAAGAAGTGTCACCCAAGTACGCCGAAGATCAACAGTGGGATAAAGATTCGGTTAGGTTAGGCTAGGTTAGGTTAGGTTAGGTTAGGTTAGGTTAGGTTAGGTTAGGTTAGGTTAGGTTAGGTTAGGTTAGGTTAGGTTAGGTTGAATAAGGGTTATGCTTATTTTCAGCTTATACAACCGAAGAATCGTAAACCCAGGATGGCCCACATGAACAATTGTCACCCTAGGATAGCCCACAAGAAGAATTGTCATCCTGTCGAAGTCTGGGGTGACGATTCTTCATGTGATCTCAATCACGTACGCCAAGGGAAAACTCTGATCCAGCCGTGGCGTCCTTCAGAGAGACGGGACTGCTCGGCCAGACATTCTCGGGAACGACAACAACAACAACAACAACTCTCCACCCCCGACCCCCTGTCCCTAAGATCAGATTCCGTCGTTTCGCGTTGGAAAGAAAAAATAAATAACTGGAGTCTCTTCACTTGTAAAGTTTCAAGGTGACAGCAGAAATCATGTCGATACGATACTCGTCATTTTTCAAACTCAGAGTGACACAAAGAGAAAGACAGACAGACAGACACACACACACACACACACACACACACATAAACACACACACACACACGCACACACACACACACATAAACACACACACACACACATAAACACACACACGCACGCACGCACGCACACACACACACGCACGCACACACACACACATACACACACACGCACGCACACACACACACATACACACACACGCACGCACGCACACACACACACGCACGCACGCACGCGCGCACGCACACACATACACACACACACACACACACACACACACACACACACACACACGCACGCACACACGCACGCACACACACACACACACACACACACACACACACACACACACGACTCGGTGGCGCGGTTGGTAGAGACCCGGACTGTCACTACGGCGACCTGCGTTCGAATCCTGCCCAGGGCTGAAATAATTTCAGTATCGCTGCGCTTCGAGTCGTTACTCCAACTCTCGTGAACGGAGAGTTGGGGGTGTGTGCGCGTGTAAGGTCACAGCATTACCCATAGATCGGTCACACGAACTCTGAGCTCTCTTCCGGGAGGGAAATAGCAGTCGATCACGAGTCCAACACGTGATCCAAAGGCCAAGGTGAATCACACGCAACCCTCTCTCTCCGTACCAGGGCAATTTCACAGCTCACTCCGGACGCTGGGGAGACGGGAGAGGGGGGAGGAAAAGAGAGAGAGAGAGAGAGAGAGAGAGAGAGAGAGAGAGAGAGAGAGAGAGAGAGAGAGAGAGAGAGAGAGAGAGAGAGAGAGAGAGAGAGAGAGAGAGAGAGAGAGAGAGAGAGAGAGAGAGAGAGAGAGAGAGAGAGAGAGAGAGAGAGAGAGAGAGAGAGAGAGAGAGAGAGAGAGAGAGAGAGAGAGAGAGAGAGAGAGAGAGAGAGGTGTGCGACGGGGAGGTGGGGGTGGGGAGTCTTTTTTTTGGGGGGGGAGGGGAGGGGAGGAGTTTCGTCGAGGCTAAACACACGTGACGGCGAAATCACGGCGACTCTTTCGCAGGAGGCTTTTGGCTTTTGAGCGCGAAACCATTGCGTCGACATCGTCGTTCTCCCCCTTTTTTCCTTTTCTGAATTGCTCCCAAGAGACCAATTCCTTTTTCTTCTTCTTCCTCTTTTGTCGTGTTCGCTGCGCTAAACATGTTCATCTGTCAAGGGTAGCTACGCGGAGAAAGAAAACATGTATGAAACAAGAAAGAGACAAGGTAAATGAAAGCGACAGTTTGAAAAAAAAAAGGAAAAGTACAAATACAAGAAAAAAAAGGCGAGACTCAGAATGAAGAGGAGAATGTTTTGGGGTAGGTTGAAGAGGAGGAGGAAGAGGAGGAGGAGGAGGAGGAAGAGGAGGAGGAGAACGAAGAGGAGAAAGAAGAAAAGTAGAGGGAGGAATAGGAGTAGGAAGAGATGAAGGACGAGGAGGAGGAGGGGGAGTAGGAGAATGAAGAGGAGGAAAAGGAAGAGTACAGGGAAGAATAGAAGGAGAGGAAAGAGGTTGAGGAGGAGTAAGAGGAGGAGGAAGAGGAGGAGGAGGAGGAGGAAGAAGAGGAGTAGGAAGAGGGAGAGGAGTAGGAAGAGGAGGAGGAGGAGGAGGAGAAAGAGGAGGTGAAGGAGGAGGAGGTGAAGGAGGAGGAACAGGAGGAGGAACAGGAGGAAGAGGAGGAGTAGGAAGAGGAGGAGGAGGAGGAGGAGGAGGAGGTGAAGGAGGAGAAAAAGGAAGAAAGGGAGGATGGGGAAGAGAAGGAAAAATGTATGGGGAAAAATGGGTTAACGGAAAAGAGAAAGAGAATGAGCAAAGAGAGAAGATAAGGTTTAGGGTGAGAGAGAGAAAGAGAGAAAAAATGTAGGATAAACAACAGAAGAAAATACGAAAAACCTTGCACCAAAAGACGAGAGAGGAGCAGGCCCAAAATGAGAAGAGGTTAAGGAAGGAAAAAGGAAAGGAGGAAGAAGACCAGGAGGAAGAGGGGGGAGAGGAAGAAGAGAAGGGTCGTGAGAGGAGGAGGAAGAGAGGGAAGAGGAGGAAGAGTAGGGAAAGCAATAGGAAGACGAGGAAAAAGAGGAAAAGGAGAAAGGGGAGGAAGAAGCGAAGGATTATTTGGGGATGAAAACGAAGAGGAGGACGGGGAAGAAGAGGAGGAAGAGGAGGAAGAGGAGGAAGAGGATGGAGAAGAGGAAGAGGAGGAAAAGCAGTAGGGAGAAGGGGAAAACGAGGATGGGAAGGAACAGGAGCAAGTAGAGGAGGAGGAGGAGGAGGAGGAGGAGGAGGAGGAGGAGGAGGAAGGAGGAGGAGGAGGAGCAGGAGGGAGAGGAGAAGGAGGGGAGGAGGACCAAGAGGAGGACGAGGAAGAGGTAAAAACTGGAGGAAAAACAAAATAAAAATAAAATGGGTTGAGGGAAGGAAAACTGAAAATGGCGAAGAAAGAACAGAAAAATGGGAAGAAGAACGAGACGAGGAAGTGGACGAGGAAGTGAACGAGGAAGTGGACGAGGAAGTGAACGAGGAGGAGAAGAAGGCCGGAGGAGAAAGAGAATGAGGAGCAAATCAGGAGTCATAGAATGAGACAGAGATATAAAGAGAAAGAGAAAGATAGAGACTAAGAGTGGAGAGAGAGAGAGAGAGAGAGAGAGAGAGAGAGAGAGAGAGAGAGAGAGAGAGAGAGAGAGAGAGAGAGAGAGAGAGAGAGAGAGAGAGAGAGAGAGAGAGAGAGAGAGAGAGAGAGAGAGAGAGAGAGGGAGAGAGAGGAGAGAGTGAGAGGAGAGAATGAAAGACAAGAGACAACAAAGATTAGGAGAAACAACGACAGACAGAAAGACAAAAGGGCTGAGAAACAAAGAGAAAGACAGAAAAACAAAGAGACAGACAGACGAACAGGAACAAAGAGATGAAGACAGAGAGGGACGGAGCATTGGGAGAAGCGAGAGGGTGAGGAGAGGGAGGAGGAGGGAAAGGGGGGAGAATGGGGTGGAAAAAGTATGAAGGACTATGGGGGGGGGTGCGAGGAAAGTCTGCCATAGATCGTAGAAAT
>NC_134793.1:43000049-43002549 GCF_046742065.1 Oratosquilla oratoria
CCAAATAACTTGTAATCGTACTTGCTGTTATTTTTACCTATGTGCATTACCTTGCATTTACTTGTGTTAAATTTCATTAGCCACTTTTCAGACCATTGCTGTAATTTATCTAAATCTTCTTGAATATCTAATTGGTTTGAGTGATCATTTGCCACTCCGCACAGTTTTGTATCATCAGCAAATTTGGAAACAGTAGATTTTAGTCCATGGTCTATATCATTTATATATACTATGAATAGAAGTGGCCCAAGAACGGAACCCTGAGGAACTCCACTTGCAACACTTTTCCATCCAGAAGTTTTTCCATTTAAAACAACTCTCTGTTTTCGACCTTTCAACCAATTACTAGTCCAACCTAATAGGCTACCACTTATTCCATGCAAAGCTAATTTAGTAAGTAGTCTTTCGTGTGGTACGGTATCAAAAGCTTTTGCAAAGTCTAGATATATTAAATCTATATTGTTTCTTTTGTCATAATTCGAGACAACTGTGTTGTAGAATTCGAGTAAGTTAGTCACGCAAGAACGTTTCCGTCTGAAACCATGTTGGCTATCATTTATCAAACGGTTACTTTCTAAATGATATTCGATAGCATCTCTGATGATAGTTTCCATTATTTTTCCTACGATCGAAGTCAAACTAATAGGCCTATAGTTATTTGGTTTCTTTTTGTCACCTTTTTTGAATATGGGAGTAACGTTAGCTAGCTTCCATTCTCTTGGGACATCTCCGGATATGATGGATTTCTTGAAAATAATTTCTAATGGAACAACAATCTCATTTTTCATTTCCTTTAAGATTCTTGGATGCCAACCGTCAGGCCCTGGTGTTTTATTAACTTTGAGTTTGTCTATACACCTTTTAATTGTTTCTTTTGTTATATTTACCGTAGTGAGTAAGTTTACCCTAGACTTTTCACAGGTTTCAGTTTGGAATTCACTTTGAGGTGTTTCGTTTACGAATACCGAGCTAAAATAATTGTTTAAGAGATTACACATTCCTTCATTTGAATATTCAAGTTGACCGTCAGCAGATAATAGTGGACCAATGTGATTCCTAACAACCTTTTTATCTCTAATGTAACTATAGAATTCTTTGGGATTCTCTTTGAATTTCTCAGCGATGTTCATTTCGTATTGTCGTTTTCTTTTTCTTATTGTCTTTTTTAAATCTCTCTGTATTGATACATAACTTTCATAGTCATTAGATGCACCCGAGCACTTATATTTCTTATAAGCCTGTCTCTTTTTAGCAATACTTTTTTCAGTTTCTTTGTCGAGCCACTTTGGGCGAGCCTGATTTGGGGGACGTCTGTCCTTAAAAGGAATGTAAGTTTGAATCATCTTAGTGAGCGTATTTTGAAATATTTCCCACATCTGATCTACAGGCCTTTCGTTTAATTTTTCCTCCCAATCTGCATTTAACGGACAAATGCGTGCCAACCCTTGTCCGTTATTTGCAAAAGTCCGTTATTTGAAAATCGGGTCCGCCCGTTACCAATACTGGACATATATAATATATATATATATACATAATATATATATATATATATATACATAATATATATATATAATACATATATATATATATATATATATATATACTTATAAAACTCTGATAATCTTGTTTATCTTGCTTGAAACTGTCACCCAGCCAATCAGAAGAGATATGACGTCACGACTGAGGACCAGCCAATCAGAAGAAGAGATATGACGTCACGACTGAAGACCAGCCAAGCAGAAGAAGAGATCAGAAGAAGAGATATAACGTCACGACTGAGGACCAGCCAATCAGAAGAAGAGACATGGCGTCACGACATCATATGATGCGTAGTGTTCCAAGCAACGAAGACATGACGTCACAATCTTCTGCATTTCACTTCTAATAACAACGTATCATTTAAAATTTTATTTGACCCAACATACATATATATATCTATCTATATATACTTATAATTTTTTCATATTCAGTATTTAAAAGTATAGCCAACTTCTGAGTTAGCTACTTATGAGGCATAATGAGTTTATTAAAATATTACGAACCCTATAAATTATATGATGCGTAGTGTTCCAAGCAACGACGACATGACGTCACAATCTTCTGCATTTCACTTCTTATAAGTAATCAAGCCACTGCCTTCGTCTACTGAACGGAACATTGTCTTAATGAAGATTTTATTGACCATTTTATTACCAACGCATAATTTAATATTTTATTTGACCCATCGGGTCACGGGTGGTCTAGTATATATATATATATATATATATATATATATATATATATATATATATATATATATATATATATATATATATATATATATATGTATACATATATACATATACATGCATATGCAAACATATGTATACACACACACATATATATATCATTGCCGAGTAATGTCGTAACACATTAGTAAATACACTAAAACCCACTGTTGATTGGATTAAGAAAAGAAAGGAAATAACGATTTCTGTATATTTCGATCACTGGCTGTGAT